>NC_056739.1:1692836958-1692935165 GCF_019279795.1 Protopterus annectens
GAGGTTATGGCCAGCAGGAAGGCGGTCTTCCAGGAAAGGTGTTTTAGTTCTGCTGAGGCAGCTGGTTCAAAGGGAGGTAAGGTCAGTTTTTCCAAGACATAGTTCAGGTCCCAGGCAGGTGTGGGTGGCCTCCTGGGCGGCCTGATGCGAGACACCCCTCTAAGGATTTGTTTTAGCAGGGGGTGGGAGAACAAAGGCTGCTCTGTTTGAAAATGTGCAGATAGCTGAGGCATGCATTTTTATGGAATAGAAGGATAATCCTTTTTTCACTCGTTCCGCCAGGTAGTCTAGAATCAGAGGGAGAGATACCTGGGAGCTGCTTGCACCTTTAGTTTGGCACCAGGAATTAAATCTCAACCATTTTTCTGAGAATGATTTTCTGGTGCTGGGCCATCTGGCCTCCTTAATTATGTCCAGGACCTGCTTGCTCAACAGTGGGTTGTTATCCACCTTTGGGGTATCAGCCATGTGGATAGGTTGAGAGTTTGTAGATTTGGGTGCAGTACTGACGCTCTTGCTTGAGTTAGAAGTCCTTCTGTGAGTGGCAGGTTCCTGGGTGGTTCCTTTGTTATGGTCAGCAGCAAGGGGTACCAATGTTGCCTGGGCCAGTTTGGAGCAATTAGGATGGCTTTTGGCCCATCCTGCCTGATCTTTAACTGTACCCTTGGTATCACTGGGAAGGGGAGAATGCGCAGACAAACATGTTGCCCCAGTGGAAAGATAGAGCATCCACCTTCCAGGCTTCTGGGTGGAACTCCCTGTGCAGAACCGGTCTAGCTGGGTGTTCTGTACAGAGGCAAAGAAGTCCACCTCTGGTGTTCCCCAAGCCTTGTGATACAGAGGAAGGTCTCCCTCTGAAGATGCCATTTGTGGGGGTCTAAGCAGTTTCTGCTGAGGTGGTCTGCTAGGGTACTGTGGTCCCCTAGAATGTACTGGGCTGTCAGATGCAGGCCCATCACAGAGGCAGTCTGCCAGAGATGCTTGTTGATGTACCACAGGACTGTGGTATTGTCTGTTTTGATGAGGAGCACCCCTGGATTTAGGTGGGTCTTGAAAGATGTGATAGCCCCGAGTACTGTCATCACTTCCTTTTGGTTGATGTGCAGGTGTAGGTCCCTGTGGTCCCAAGTGACTTGGGTGCACATGTTGCTTAATTGTGCCCCCCCCCCCCAGGCTTTGCCTGAGGGATCAGTTATGATAGTATGGCCATGGGAAAGAAATAGAAAGGGTAGGCCCTTGTTCAGTGAGCAGGCTTCTGCCCACCACAGGAGCTTGGCTCTTAAGTAGGGGATAAGGAGCAGATACATCTCCAGAGACTGAGTGCTGGCACCAAAGTTTTTTTTTTTTGTTATGTACCACTGCAGTTTTCTCATGTGCAGTCTGGCCAAGTGCACCAACAGGATGTCATGTACCCCAGCGCTTGAAGAAACTTCCTTGCTGTGAGGTGCTTTCTGTATGCCAAATGGGAGAAATATTGGGGCAGGAAGCTCTGTTTTTCTGGAGAGAGGAAGGTTCTTTGGGTGGCTGTATCCAGGAGAGCTCCCAAGGTGATTTGTCTGGTGGGCTGGAAATCCGATTTTTCTTTGTTGATGTTAAATCCTAAAGAGGTTAAAAGGGCTTTGACAAAGTCAGTCTTGCAGGAGCTCCTCCCTGCTGTCTGCCTAGATGAGACAATCATCCAGATATGGGTAAATTTGGATGTTTTGCTGCCTGCCGAAGGCAATAATCAGAGCCAGGCATTTGGTGAAAAATCTGGGAGCAGTAGATAAGCCAAAGGGCAGAGCAGAGAACTGAAAGTGTTGTGAGCCTGCTCTGAACCGAAGGAACTTTCCGCAGAAGTCCCTTATTGGAATGTAAAGGTAGGCATCCTTTAGGTCCAAGGTAACAAGTCAGTCATTTAGACTTAGCATGGATAAGAATTTTTGGTGTGTGAGCATTTTGAATTTTGGCACTTGCAGGGAAAGGTTTAGTGTGGACAGATCCAGAATAGGGCGCCAAGTGCCCTCTTTCCTGGGCACCAGGAACAATTTGGAATAAAACCCACTTCCAGTTTGTTCCTAAGGTACAGGCTCCACTGCCTTTTATGTACAGAGTTTCTGAATTTGAGTGGCTCTGCCCAGTGATTTGATGGTATGTCTGCGTACCCTGTTAAGTTTGTTGTTTCTTTGAAGGAGAATCTGTATCCCTGAAAAATTATTTTTAGGACCCATTGATACTTTGTGATTAATAGCAAACTGTCTTTGTAAAGGGAAAGCTTTCCTCCTAACCTTTGAGGGGTGGGTGTGGGGCAGAGGGTGGGGGAGGAGTCACTGCAAGTCCTTAGGGTAGGGAGTGGACTTGGAACTCCCTGCCCTGGGTGTAGTAGAGGTCCATTGCCTAGGCCTCTGTTGTCCTTGTGGTTGCTGCCTGGGTGGTCTGTCCCTGCGGGCTTTCCTTTGAGCAGGTCTGGATTGGGAAGGAAAGTACCAGTGTTTGGAGGGAAAGTTCCTGCTGAATCTGGGAGGTTGGACCTGGAGGAAGTCTTTATCCGTCTGCATTGATTTGGCCTTATCCTCCACTTTCTTAATCACCTCCTCATCCTTAGATCCAAACAAGCAGTCCTTATCTAGAGGGGTGTCTAGGACTTTGGATTTAACATTATCAGGCAGAGGTTGTTCTTTCAGCCATGCATGCCTCCAAATGACTGACCCCGCCACAGCAACCCTGCTAGAGGTTTCTAGGGCATTGTATCCACAGTGTAGGGAATGCTTTGCCACTTGACAGCTGGCGTGCAAGAGCTCCCCTAGCTCCCTGGAAATAGAGCTGTGTGGCAAGGATGAAATCTTCTGTTTTAATAGTTCCAAGGTATGTTGCTGAGATTTCAAAATATGGAACTGGCAGTTAAGAGCTCGTATAGCTAAGGTAGCAGAGGTGTTCGCTTTCTTACCCCATCTGTCTATAGCTCTGCTGTCCTTGTCTGAAGGAATAGAATTTTTTGATGAACTGGCCCTAGCTCCTTTGGGTCCCTGGGTGATGACCTCTAGGCCTGCTGCAGGATTTCTGAACAAGTATTTGTGTGTGTCTGGCACCCTGTAATACCTATATGGCTTTCTAGGTGCAGGGGGAGGGCATCAGGAGTGAGGCCTGACTCCATAAAAACATCCTCCACCACATCCAAAATGGGAGGAACGGCTAAGGGTTTGTGCTGGGGGAGATCCAGAAACTCCCTTAGTCTCTTCTTAGACTGGGGGTTATCCTGAGCTTCCCAGTGGAAATGTTCCCTAAGGGTGTGCAAGGTCTCACCCAAGGATAGGTCCTCAGGGGTGTGTGCAAAAGGGATGGATCCCTCTGCATCAGAATCCTCAAATGAGGTAAGGGGCTGTTCATCATCAGAATTCCAATAATCAGATTCTTCACTGTCAAGTTCTGTTGGAATATCTGGGGAAAGATCCCTTTTCCTTTTGGATGGAGTGGTCTGGTTACTTCTGTTAATAGATAAGGTTCTCCGCCATCTTAAGAAGTTGTTGGGACTGACCAGGTTGGGCTGGAGGAAGATGGTGGCTAGGAACAGTTTTTCTAGGAGTGGTCTTGCTCTTAGGCCTCAGTGCTTCCATGGGCCTGTGAGTGGCTGTAGCCGGTGGTGTGAATGTTGGTTTTGTCTGGCGTCGGTTGCCCGAAAAACCTCTTCGGAAGCCAGTGCCCTGCATAGTGGCTCCGGACCCAACCGTGGTGCAGACAACTGAAATATCAGCAGATATAGACTGTTCTGATGGCGTACCAGACTCCGAAAGGGTCTTGGTAGAGGCCTGTGAAGGAATAGTGTTGGCCATCAGGGGCTGCGTAGATGCCTCACTGCATTCTGGTGAGCTAATGACTGGCTTCAGGGAAGAGTCGTCTGAAGGCCTAATTTTATGTGGTCTGCCCCTTTCTTTATCTTTTTTCTTTTGGGGAATATCCACCGCATGCTGACAGACGGACGCCATTTCATAATGTGTAGCCCTTTCTCTGAAATGTCTGGCTACAATTTCTGCTGTACAGCGAATGGTCCTAGAGTTAAAGAGGGCACAGAACCAACACCTGGGGATGTCGTAGTCTGGGCCTAAACAAGTTACACACACAGGTTATGGAAGTCTCGGTGTGGTATTTGTTTTTCACAGCAAGAGACAATTATTTACTTTTTCGGACATCGGTTAGTGCAAGAAAAAGATCCCTAACAGGGTACTTAGTTTCAGTAATTTTCAACTACACTCTGGCAAAGGCCGACCGATGCACATGCAAACTGCTTCTGCTTTGGGCTCCATGGCAAGAAAGACTCAAGTAATGGCGTCGGCTGCCCTGCTGACCTGACATCAGTCCCTGGTGACTGCAGCTGACGCAGGAGGGAGAATCTTTACTCTGGTATTTGGGTCGGCCAAGGGCTACCCAGCAGGGATAACCCACAAGTGAGGACTGCAACAGTGAAACACAAAGAACATCTTCAGCTTCTATTTTTTTAACTTCTGCTTTACTAATCTTTTCTACATTCCTCTTTGTGAAATTATTTTCTTTACTGTGAAATTTTCCGTATCTGGATGCCTTTGCCTGTATTTCTCTTTCATTATCTTTGGGGCTGCCCTCTTTCTGTTAATTAATTTGGCTTTCTCCTTTGCATAAATATTGCACCATATCAAATCTCTCTTTCCCATGTCCACACTTTTTTTATACTTTTCAAAAATCTCCATATTTTGTTGGGTATATTTTACCACTTCCTCAGATCCTTCTTTTTCCAAACAGATCAATGTTTCTTGATCTATATATTGTTCATAGCTAGGTACTAGGCTATCGGCCCTGGGGCCTATACAAGCCCAGCCAAAAAGGTACCCTGGCTTTTGCCACCCTAGAAAATTATTTTCCTGTGCCACTGTCGAGCAGAGCCACAGAGATGATCCCCGGGGTGAATTTCCTATTTCCCATCCAATCATCAAGATTTTTCTTGAAGAGTGCTAGTGAGGAGCCTTGTTTGATATAGATAGGTAGTTTATTCCAGAATATGGGAAGTCTCTGGGACAGGAATCTATCCCTCTGGCATGTTCTGTTTATTGTGGAGACAAGGTTTAGGTCCCTAGAGCGTGTAGCTCGGAGGGATTGGGATTTCTTTAAGTGGAGCATGTCCAATAGCTCTGGGTTTGACATAGCTTTGTATGTTAAGCAGAGATCACCTCTGAGTAGGTGATATGCGACGGAGTAAAGCTGGAGTTTTCTGAGACGGTCTTCGTAAGGCATCTGTCTGAGGCCAGTAATCCTCTTTGTGAGGTATTTCTGCGGCCTTTCCAGTTGTTGTAGATGTCTTGTGAGGTACATACCAAAAGGGGTGTTGTACTCTATAATGGGTCTAATGAGTGATGAGTAGAGGGGAACAATGACCTCTTTTTTCTGGATGAGAAACCTTTTGTGATTAGGTGTGCCACATAGAAGGATTTCCTGATTACTGTGGCGATGTGATTATCAAAGGAGAGACTACTGTCCACCTGTGTCCCAAGGTCTCTTATCACACTTTCGGTGTTAAGTATACTACCGCCTATGTTGTAGTTCATGGGTACAGAGTTTTTACCAAAGGGGATGACAATGCACCTTTTGGCATTGAGCTTGAGGCCATGGCTTTGACACCAGGCATCTGTCTCAGTGAGGCCTTTTTGTAGGATGTCCACATCGTTAGGAGTTTCGATTATGGCTCCTAGTTTGCAGTCATCTGCGAACTTCGTTAGCCAAAGACATTCTGTGTTAGCCTGTACTTCAGTGAAGTAGATACCAAACAGGAGAGGACCCAGGACTGAACCTTGTGGTACTCCACTTGTCAGTGGTCTGAAGTCGGATTTGGAGTCTGCTACTTTCACAGTGTGGGTTCTGTCAGTGAGCCAGTTGGCAACCCATCTTGTGACATAGGGATTTACACCTAGTTTAGTGAGTTTACCTATAATTCCAGAGTGGGGCTTGGTGTCGAAAGCCTTGGCAAGATCTAGATAGGCTGTGTGACCACCTTACCCTTGTCTACGGCTTTGGCGACTGCTTCAAAGAAGTCTATCATGTTTAGGAGACATGATCTGCCTTTTACAAACCCAAACTGGGTGGGGTCCACAGTTTGGAGATTACCAATGTCTTTGTTTATAAGTTTCATGATGATAAATTCCATGGCCTTGCAGACCAGGCTCATCAGGCTAATGGGGCGGTAGTTCCCGGGGTCCATGGTGGCTCCCCACTTGTGGAGTGGGATAACCGTTGCTGTGCGTCATTCAGCAGGCACAAAGCCTGAGGTGAGGCTATGACTGAACATGGTGCTTAAGTGGGATGCCAGTTCATTCTGTAGTTCATGTAGAAAGCAGCCTGGGATATTGTCTGGTCCATGGATGCTGTGTTCTTGGCTTTGGAGAGTGTGGTTTTTACCTGTGCAGCCATGATTACAGGAACTTTGCATTCTTCCAGTATAGAGATGGGCTCTTTAGGGGGTGACAGGGGAGTAAAGTTAACACTGAACCTATCTGCCAGGATGCTGGCAATATCAGTTGGGTCTGTATATTTAGCGCCATTGTGCTGTAACTCAGAGCAGGTTTTTCAAAAATTTGTTGTTATTAATGAATACAAATTTTTATTTGAAGCTTCCAACAGTTTTTTTTGTAGAAGTATTTTTCTTTCCTCTAATTTCTCTCAATGTTTTTGTATATCTTGTGCCTGGAAATTCTGGGCTTTTTGCATAATAGTAACAATACAGAATGTCTTTCTTATCTTCAATAGTCCACTTTATTGTCTTTATGGCTCTTCTTTGGCCTGTCAGTTTTTGTGATTTTTGTGAACTACTACTTCCTTCTACAATGGGGGGGGTTTGACATCTTCCCCCTGGGCCTGGTCCCATTTTAGGAATGTTTCCGTATTTTGAGGATTCTACACTGTCATCTTTTTCAATCTTGGCACCAGTGTGCCTCCCAGGATTAGGCACGTTTTTATCCTGGGACATGGCTGTGTTGAATACCTATTTTAACAAGAGGGAGGAGCATAGGGTGACATACAAGAGTGGAGGAAGATGCACACAGGTAGATTACATCTTATGTAGAAGGGCCAGTCTGAAGGAGACTGGAGACTGTAAAGTGGTGGCAGGGGAAAGTGTAGTTAGGCAGCATAGGATGGTGGTTTGTAGGATGACATTGGTGATCAATAAGAGAAGGATGAGTGTGAGGGCAGCACCAAGGATCAAATTGTGGAAATTGAAAAATGGTAACTGTGAGGTGATGTTCAGGGAAGTGTTAAGACAGGCACTGGGTGGCAGTCAAAAGTTACTGAATAGCTGGGTAACTACAGCAGAGCTAGTAAGAGAGAAGGCTAGAAAGGTGCTTGGTGTGACATCTGGAAGGAGGAAAGAGGACAAGGAGACCTGGTGGTGGAATGAAGAAGCACAGGAGAGTATACAGAGAAAGAGGTTGTCGAAGAAGAAGTGGGATTGTCAGAGAGATGAAGAAAGTAGACGAGAGTATAAGGAGATGAGGTGCATGGCAAAGAGAGAGGTGGCGAAGGCTAAGGTTAAGGCGTATAATGAGTTGTATAAAAGGTTGGACACTAAGGAGGGATAAAAGGACCTGTACCAATTGGCTAGACAGAGGGACCGAGCTAGTAAAGATGTGCAGCAGGTAAGGGTGATAAAGGATAATGAGGGAAACGTACTCACAAGCGAGGAGAGTGTGTTGAGCAGATGGAAAGAGTACTTTGAGGGGCTGATGAAAGAAGAGAATGAGAGGGAGAGAACGTTGGATGATGTGCAGATAGTGAATCATGAAGTGCAGTGGATTAGCAAGGAGGAGGTAAGGATAGCTATGAAGAGGATGAAGAAAGGAAAGGCTGTTGGTCCAGATGACATACCTGTGGAAGCATGGAGGTGTTTAGGTGAAATGGCAGTGGAGTTTTTAACTAGATTGTTTAATGAAATCTTGGAAAGTGAGAGGATGCCCGAGGAATGGAGAAAAAGTGTTCTGGTACCGATTTTTAACAATAAGGGTGATGTGTAGAGCTGTAGTAACTACAGAGGGATTAAATTGATCAGTCACAGCATGAAGTTATGGGAAAGAGTAGTGGAAGCTAGGTTAAGAGGGGAGGTGAGGATTAGTGATCAGCAGTATGGTTTCATGCCAGGAAAGAGCACTACAGATGCGATGTTTGCTTTGAGAGTGTTGATGGAGAAGTACAGAGAATGTCAGAAGGAGTTGCATTGTGTCTTTGTGGATTTAGAGAAAGCATATAACAGGGTGCCTAGAGAGGAGTTGTGGTATTATATGAGGAAGTCGGGAGTGTCAGAGAAGTATGTAAGAGTGATACAGGATATGTACGAGGGTAGTGTGACAGCGGTGAGGTCTCTGGTGGGAGTGACAGATGCGTTTAAGGTGGAGGTGGGATTACATCAAGGTTCAGCTCTGAGCCCTTTCTTATTTGTAATGGTGATGGACAGGCTGACAGACGAGATCAGACAGGAGTCCCCGTGGACTATGATGTTTGCATATGACATTGTGATCTGTAGTGAGAGTAGGGAACAGGTGGAGGAGATCCTGGAGAGGTGGAGATATGCTCTAGAGAGAAGAGGAATGAAGGTCAGCAGGACTAAGACAGAATATATGTGAGTGAATGAGAGGGAGGATAGAGGAATGGTGAGGATGCAGGGAGTAGAAGTGGCAAAGGTTGATGAGTTTAAATACTTGGGATCAACAGTTCAGAGTAATGGTGAGTGTGGAAGAGAGGTGAAGAAGAGAGTACAGGCAGGATGGAGTGGGTGGAGAAGAGTGTCAGGAGTGATTTGTGACAGACGAGTACCAGTAAGAGTGAAAGGGAAGGTCTACAAGAGGATAGTTAGACCAGCTATGTTATATGGGTTGGAGACAGTGACACTGACAAAACGGCAGGAGTCAGAGCTTGATGTGGCAGAGTTAAAGATGTTAAGATTTTCACTGGGTGTGACGAGGATGGACAGGATTAGGAATAAGTATATTAGAGGGTCAGCCCACGTTGGAAGGTTTGGAGACAAAGCCAGAGAGGCAAGATTACGTTGGTTTGGACATGTGATGAGGAGGGATGCAGAGTATATCGGGAAAAAGATGCTAAGGATGAAGCTGCCAGGTAACAGGAAAAGAGGAAGGCCTAAGATAAGGTTTATGGATGTGGTGAGAGAGGACATGCAGGTTTTTGGTGTGATAGAGCAAGATGCAGAGGACAGGAAAAAATGGAAACATTTGATCTGCTGTGGCGACCCCTGACTGGAGCAGCCGAAAGAAGAAGGTCTTGTGCAAACAGCTTTTTTTTTTTTTTAATTTTTAACCTACTTCTGTCCATGATATACACTATATAAATACAGTCTATATACCAGTGTCATCTTGGTGAGATTTTGTGAAAAACAGGGTCCGCCTCATGAAGGTACTCATCAAGACTTGAGGGTGAATTCAATTTCAGCAATACTAGTCTCCTACTTGCCTTACAGTGAGAGAACACGGATGTGTTTGCTGACTCAGCTTGCATTAGTACAGATAATGAATGCTGGCACTAGTAAAACAATCCATGCTGGACTGGTTGGCAAGACCTCTTACAGTAGATTGCCATTGTTGCAGACTGGCACTGGTGTGAATGGACATAATTTTGGCAATGGCATGGAACACAGGCTTGTGGTACTGTAGCACTGAAATCAGCTGATTTTGTAACAGGGACATTTTGTGATGTGGTATTGTAACCTAAAGCCAGTCTTTATAGTTCAGCATCGTTAAGAATACATATACCACAACCAAAAAAGCAGTCCTCATCAGGAGGAGGACATTTATTTTTTAGCACTAGGATACTAAATGGAATTATGACACAGGACTTCCAAGATGCTTGCATATTATGAAACAGATTAATTTCATCTTTCCCAGAGTGAAAACAGAAATTCAGGAGAGAGAGCCAGTAAATGTGTATTTCTGGGTAAATTTCATTAACTGGCTCGTAAATGCACTGCCTGGATGCCAGCAAAAAATAAATTCAGAGAACCTGAAAGAAAATCAACCAAAAAAGGTGAGGAAAAAACTGACTGGGAAGGATTCTGAAGATGTTCACAAAAAGCAGTACAAGCTCCAGCTTTGGTGCAAAACATAACTTCCAGTAACGTAGAGGAAAAAATAAGTCAAATGTAATCACAGCTGATTAAAGTAAACAAAAACACTGAAGGAGTATATATATCTCAATTCAAATAAATGGCTGACAAAAAATGGAAGGAGCTTTAAAAAGACATTCAGATGAGGTGATAAAACTGCAAAAATCGGAGGTCGAAATAAAAAAAAACACTGGCTGAATATGACACTGCTCAAGAAGTTTCAAAAGAATAAAAGAACTAGTGGACAGAGCATATAGGGAAAACCTGACATTTTCTGCTATACCAGAGAAGTTGGAAAGAACAGACTGTATTCATTTTAGGAAAGGACAAATAAGCAACACGGCTGGTATTCAACTGCAGGAGCTGTTAACTGAAAGGGTACATAGTGTGTATGCTCCAAACTGGGCCATGAGAAAGCAACCTAGACCTTTAATAGTAAAGATGTAATCCTACCAGCAGGAGGAGTGGATTCTGACAAAGCTGTGGCAGAAGGTCAAAGTACCAAGTGGGAGACAGCAGTGCTTGCGGAAAATGATTACTGTGTACCAGGCAGAATAGCAGTAAAATTACTCCACTAATAAGGGGAAAGTCTAGAAACAGGTGCCATATTCAAGTTGCTATAATCAGCTATTTTCAGAATATTCTTTGCTGGAGGGACAAAATAATTTTTCATATAGAGCATACTAAGGAGACAATATAAAGGTTTGTCTAATAAAAAGCGAGTTATGAAACAGAAGAAGATTCTGCTTCTTGTTCTTCTGGTAATAAAAATCAGAGAGACTGTGACATTGAAACCTCTTCCAGTGTTCCAATGGAAAATGCTTGAGACACAGAAAAAAGCAAAAGAGTTGACTAGAAATACTGAGAGTATGTCGGAAATGAAGCAGAGACTGGATCTGGAGATGAAGATCAACAAGAATAAAGCTAGTGTTATGGGATAAGATCAGCTTATCAAAAATGTATATTAATTTCAGTTTCATTAATGATGCTATAATCTGATTGTTAAAAAGCAAATACAATTTGATGCAGGGCTGTGGAAAAATAAAGCTTCATCAGCTTAATTTACTGCTTTTCTTTAACTGTATTTTTAATATGTAACAAGGAAAAAATAAGTGTTGTATGAAGGAGAGGCATGTTAGCTACTGTAAAAGGAATTTGTTAGCCTGACTCCTCCCAGGCTAGGAGTGCGTTGTTGCTAGGGAAGGTTTGAAACATCCAAGGTCAGAAAGGTCAGTGTTCACGTGAAGCCAGAGGTGAAAATCATGAAGGATGAGGACATTTGTAAAGTATTTCAGTTGTTAAAGTCATTATAATGTAAGAAAATTGCATGATAGGTTTGATAAGAAAATGTATAAAGATGCAGTTTTACTGTGTCCAGTGAGACTGATTTACCAACTGCTATGAAGATAGTCTCCCAGTGCTGTAAATAAAATTTTTGTCTGCACATCCTTAAGTGTTGTTCCTGACTGAAGGCATACAAGGTAAATTCTTAATGTTATTTATTTACGACTAACATTTTGGTGCCGTGCTCTGAATCTTAACTTTGGTATTGCTGCGGGGCAGTTCTGGAATTGGGTGCATCACAGATTTTCTGTGAATTCCATACTCCTTTATATGGAATAAACACAGACTCAGATGTACAGCTATTCAGGGTGTGCAAACATATCAGCCTTGCCAGGGAAACTGTGTTCTAAAGGGAAAAAGGGTTGGTTTGTTTTTTCTTCTTTCTCTTAGACAATTTTTAGCAAAATGTAGAACAAGTACATTACTGTGTTTTTGTTTGACTGAGTTGTTTGTAAGGTATACAAGTCATAGTGGGAAGACCCCACAGTAAATGAGAATAGTAAATGTATGTGCACATACAGTAAATGACAAATTAACACAATGGGGCGCCTTGAGTCGAGGGCGGTACCCTCTGGATTGAAAAGTAAGAGGTATGAGAGATGCTTCATTCTGTCAATGTATGAATGTATAAAGGAAAGAAAAAAAAAAAGTTGAAGATACATTTAAAACAAATTCATGAGCGCACAGCATGACTGGGATATACACTATACAAGTTAATGAGCCCACAGCATGATTGGGATGTAGACTATATACTGTTAAAACAAATTCATGAGCCTGCAGCATGATAGGATATAGAAGTATGCATTGTTAAAATAAATTCATGATCCCATAGTACTCTGGGACAAAGTATGATTGCATGGAAGTACCCTCAGGGGGTCCGAAAGAGTGGTCAGTTCTGGACAGTACCTATCTGCCGAGTTATCCAGACCGCAATGCTGGAGCTATAACTTTTGAGCTCGCACCGGGATGAAAGAAAGGGGGTGCTGTGGGAAAAGGCTGACTGAAATCTCTCCTCTGTTGTTGCACACTGAGACTTCCTACCTTTTCCTCCCTGTATGGTGTGTGGATTACTACAGTTAATTCCTGTCTTTGGAACTGCCAGGCTCCAAGATATGTAAGGTAAGCCTAACATATTATTACTTATTTATACAATAAGAAAAATGGGAGCAAAGATAAGCAAGCAAGATCAAATCCCTGAAAAGGGAACACCTACATATTTTATGTATTTTAACTATGGGAAGGAAAGTTGTAAATATTTGCATGACTGGTTTTCAGTTTACTAAAAATTGTTTTGGTGGGGTATTTCCATTAAATGGAACTTATGATAAGACTAAATTGATGACACTGAAAGGTATTCTGGAAGAAAAACACAGCAAAGTAGGTGGGGAACAAATTACAGTGTTTTATTCTTGGCACAGTGAAGCACTTAAAAGAGAAAAGGAGCCAGCATTAAGAGGGTTGCAGGATGCCAATAAGAAATAGTTGCAACAAGTAAAAGAGGTTAAAAAAGCAGTATAGATCAGTAAAAAGGGACCCCTTTATCCTGTCTTAGCAGGTTTGGAACAGAGGACAGCCAGAAAGCGGAAGCTTCTGAAGAGGATAATAATCCTCCAGTAGCTACTGCACCCCAAGCCCAATATGCGCAGGTACGGGTACCTCCTGTAAAAGGCTCTGTTCTTTTCCAGATTCCTATCTTTCAGTCCACTGGACATCAAGTTTGTGTGATACTGGTACATCTCAGACTAGTTCCCCTGTTCAAACTTCATCTTCCAAACAGGCATCTGCAGTCGAGTGGTGTTCTTCTTCCTATCCTACTCAGATCACTTCTACTTCCCCAACAAGGGCATTAGTATTTGACACACCTGTATCTCACCATACACGCTCACATGGCAGCATACAAAGTACAGTTTTGTACCTACCATAAATGTAGATGTTCGAAGATCCACATTGCTGCAGTCCTTACACTTGGGTAGTCCGCTGTCCTCGGTCGGCCCGAATATCAAAGTATAAGGCTGACGTCGGTCAGGGCGCATTTGACTGACATCAGGACGTCAGGGTACAAATGCGCATGACCGACGTCATATCCTCAGTCTTTTCTTGCCCCAGATGTCAGAAGACCCTAAAAATAAAGGTCAAAACCAAAAGACAGCAAACAACCAACCAACCACCCTTGCACTAACTATATGTACAATATATACAAGATACACAATACCTACAACCCAACCCACACAACCACCTCTAACTACAGAGGGGAAGGAGGGAGGGTAAATTGGACTGCAGCAATGTGGATCTTCGAACATCTACATTTATGGTAGGTACAAAACTGTACTATGTTCTTCATCTCACATTGCTGCAGTCCTTACATTTGGGTAGAATCCCAAAGCAGAGGTAAGGGAGGATGGCTAACTACAAGGAAGCAGGAGCTGCCAAAATGCCCTGCAAAACAGCAGTGGCAAAACCAGCCCTGGACTTAGAGTAAAGTGGCAGGTGATAATGCCTAGAGAAAGTATGCACAGAACTCCAAGTAGCTGCCTCCAAAATATCCTTGGTTGCCACTCCCCTCAAAAAAGCTGTTGAAGTGGCAGTAGCCCTAGTGGAATGAGGCCTAATCCCAGCTGGAATCTCCTTGCCATGATGGGAATAACAGAAAGCAATGCAAAACCCAATCCACTTAGAAATAGTTTGTTTTGACACAGGCTTGCCCTGAGAACTCAAAGCAAAAGAAACAAACAACTGCTGAGACTGCCTGAACCCTTTAGTTCTGTCCAAATAATAACGCAACTGCCTGTGAACATCTAAAGTGTGCAAAATCTTTTCCCCTTTATTTTGGGGATTTGCATAAAAAGTAGGCAAATGAATAGTTTGGTTTAAAGCCACACTAGAAACCACCTTAGGCATAAAGGAAGGATTAGTACGTAATGATACCCTATCCTTATGGAAAATCAAGAAAGGCTCAACCGCCATAAGGGCCTGTAATTCAGACACCCTTCTTGCAGAGGTAATGGCCAACAAAAAAGCAGTCTTCCATGATAAATATTTCAACTCAGCAGTAGCTGCAGGCTCAAAAGGTTGTAGAGTGAGTTTCTCCAACACAAAATTGAGATCCCAAGCAGGAGCAGGAGCTCGTGGGGTCTTATATTCTTTGCCCCTCTAAGAAATTGCTTGAACAAAGGATGAGAAAACAATGGTGGGTCACAATCATAGTGAGCCGAAATTGCTGCAGCATGAACCTTAATAGAAGAGAAAGACAAACCTTTGTCCAGTAACACAGTAAGATATTGAAGAGCCACACTCAAATTAGGCCCAGAAACATCAAAATCTTTTGCTGCACTCCAAAATAAAAATCTCTTCCATTTATCCAAGATACACTTTCCTTGTACTAGGCCTTCTAGCTTCCAAAATAACATTCAAAACTTGCTGAGGAAGTGGAGGCCCACTATGGTTCAAAACAGAATATGCCAGGCTGTTAGGTGCAGAGAGTGAAGCTTGACATTGAGCAAATGCCGTCCTCCTGTGACAACAGGTGTGGAATCAAGGCAAAGGCCATGGAGGCTTCCGTACTAGACTTCTTAGTAATGGGTACCAGTGCTGTCGAGGCCAATCTGGAGCTATTAAAATCATCCTTGGCTTGTCCTGTCTGACCTTCAGAAGTACCTTTGGGAGGAGAGGCAGAGGTGGAAAGGCATACACATGAAGATCGCTCCAATTGAAAGAAAGAGCATCCACTCTCCAAGCTGTGGGATGAAACCTTTTTGTGCAAAACTTTGGCAGCTGATGGTTTAGTGGAGAAGCGAACAGATCTATGTCTGGAGTTCCCCATGACACTGTCAATTTCTGAAATACATGAGGATCCAATTTCCACTCGTGGGGATCCATAATTGCCTGCTCAACACATCTGCTAAGGAGTTCTGTGCTCCTGGCAGAAACCTTGCCTGAAGATTGAGCTGTAAACTGAGAGCCGTCTCCCACAAAATCATTGCTTGCCTGCATAGAGGGTAAGAATGCGTTCCCCCTTGCTTGTTGATGTACCACATGACAGTTGTGTTGTCTGTTAGAATCAACACCTGTCCTGGAAGAAGGAATTCCTTGAAAGCTATTAATGCAAACTGGACTGCTAACATCTCCTTCATGTTGATATGTAGATGTTGTAGTCTGACAGGCCACTTGTTTTGTATCCACTTTCCATTTAGATGAGCTCCCCAAGCTTTGTCTGAGGCATCTGTCGTTAAAATCTGACTCGCCTCTGGCCGGGTCACAGAGAGTCCCTTGTTTAGGTGACATTCCTGAGCCCACCACAAAAATTCCTTCTGAATGCAAGGTATTATTTGAATGACAGTGTCCAGATCCTGGCAGTGCTGTGTCCATACATTTTTGAGATACCATTGTAGCTTCCTCATATGCAGTTTGGCATTGGGAAGCACCAGAATACAAGATGCCATGAACCCTAAGGCTTGAAGGACTGTCCTTGCAGTCAGCCCGGACTGATGAGATAGTTGATGGAAGTAAAGGGATAGACTCTTTTGTTTGTCCGGGGTTAAAAAGGCCATCTGGGATGCTGTATTCAGTCTCACACCCAGAAAGCACATGTCTTGAGAGGGTACTAGACTGGACTTTATTTCGTTCACAGAATACCCTAGGCATCTTAGCACTGCTATCACATATTTCAAATGATGAAGAAGCTCTTCTCTTCCTTGAGCCAGAATTAGGCAGTCGTCCAAATAAGGATAGATCTGTATTCCTTTTAGTCTGAAGAAAGCTATCACTGGAGCCAGAACTTTCGTGAACACTCTGGGCAGTAGATAAGCCAAAGGGCAATGCAGAGAACTGATAGTGAGAAGTCCCAGCTCGAAAACGCAGATACTTTCTGCAACTGAGTCTGATAGGAACATGAAGGTAGGCCTCCTTGAGATCCAAAGTTACCATCCAATGATCTTTGCCCAGCAGAGGTAAAAGCTGCTGCAACGTCAACATTTTGAACTTGGGAATGTCCAGATAAGTGTTGAGGATAGATAAATCCAAAATTGGTCTCCACGTGTTCCCCTTCTTTGGTACTAGGAACAGGCGAGAATAAAATCCTAGGCCCACTTCTGGCAGAGGGACCGGCTGTATGGCCCCTAGTTGGAGCAACAGAGAAACCTGTTTGTGAGCCTCTATTCTTAGTTGAGGAGGAACGTCTGGCATGCCTTTGAAGGGAGGCAAGGTATGGAAATAAAACCTGTAGCCGTGGTGTATGATATCCAATTCCCATCTGTTCTGGGTAATTAAACTCCAATTTTCTTTGAAAAGTGCCAACCTTCCTCCCAAAGGTGCTACCAGACAAGCAGGCTCTGGCAGCTGAAAAGGTAGGTCATTGGGTCTGCTTACGAAAGGACTGACCCCTGCCCTCACCCGAAGCCTGTGCAGGAGAACTCCCTGTTCTAGGCCTGAAAGAGCCCTGAGCTCTGCCCTTACCACGTCTAGATCTACCCCTAGACTGGGAATCATAAGGAGGATACGTCCACCCTTTAGTAGGCCAATTTCTACTAAACTTTGGAGGCTGGACCTGCAAAAAATCTTTAACAGCCTGCATTGACTTAGCCTTGTCTTCCATCTTCTTCAAGACTGACTCCACAGGTGAACCAAACAACACGTCAGATTGTAAAGGAGCATCTAAAATCCTTGTTTTAACATGTTCAGACAAATTCTGATCCCTCAGCCAGGTGTGCCTGCGAAGAACTGACCCAGTGGCAGCCACCCTAGATGAGGCCTGTACAGCATCAAAACCACATTGCAAAGAATGCTTACCCACCTGTTCAGAAACATGCACTAAATCTTGCAACTCTTTACAATCAATACCTACTGCCAGAGCATCAACCTTAGACTTCAATTGTGAAAGGAGATAGTTTTGGTATTTCAACATGTGAAACTGGCAATTCAGAGCCCTCATAGCAAGAGTGGAAGAAGTATAGACTTTCTTTCCCCATCTATCCAAGGCCCTAGCCTCCTTGTCTGCAGGAACCGGATTTTTAACAACAGAAGCCTTAACACCTTTAGGCCCCTGGCTAACAGTTTCTGGGTCTGCCCTAGGACTCTTAAAAAGATACTTATGAGCTTCAGGCACCCTGTAATACCTATCCGGCTTAACAGGAGCAGGAGGCAAAGAATCAGGATTAAGAGAAGCCTCTGTAAAACATCTTCCACTACATCCAAAACAGGAGGTATAGCCAAAGGCCTATGCTGGGGTAAAACAGAAATTCCCTAAGCCTTTTCCTGGAATCAGAGAAGTCCTGACCTTCCCACTTAAAATGCTCCCTCATGGAATGAAGAGTTTCTGAAAAAGAAAAATCCTCAGGAGGAGTAGCAGAAGGAGTAGAATCATCCACATCAGAATCAGAATAAGGAGAGTACTCCTGCAAGTCTTCAGCCGAAGACTCTGAAATATCTGAAGCCTGCTCAAAACCCCCCAGCTCAGGCTCCACCCTAGGTCTCTTATCAGGAGGGGGCATAGAACCCCTAATCAAAGTAATCAAATCTTCTGCCATTTTAAGCATATGCTTCTTGGGCACAGTACCTGAAGAGCTAGGGGTAACACCAACTGAAGCTAAACCTGGCCTACCCCTGGGAGAAGCCTTTGAAACAGAAGGAGAGGGCCTAGCCACCTTAGGAAGGGAGGGGAGTACAGTAACCTGAGAAGCCCCCTCAGCCTGACTTGTCTCCTGAGAGGCCACATCTTGCAATAATAAGGTCTCACCCTGGGAACACAAAGAAACCTCCGGTGGAGCCACCGGCTCCATCGACACCTCTAAAGAACCGGCGTCTGGTACAGACGGCTCTTCTAGCCTAGGCTTAACTGCCTTGTCCTTGCGCTTCTTCGAAGAAGCGGGCGTCGGAGCATCCAATGGCATTTTATAGTTGCACCGCTTCCCAAAGACTAACCTTGCACAATCCAACCTTCTCTTTATAGTGCGTTTATTAAATCTAGCACAAGAGCGACAGCCAACAACGTCGTGCTCAGGCCCTAAGCAAGGAATACACAAAGTATGATAATCTCTATGCGGTATCTGTTTCCCACAAGAAATGCAATTATTGACTTTTTCTGACATCCGGTAAATGACTGAGACAAGAAAAAACTAAAATGTTCCCCAACGGGGTACTTAGCCAACTTTGAACTCGGTCTGAAACTTCTAAATCGAAAAATCTCAGAACGCCAACCGGCACTTGCAATGCTGCTTCTGCATCGGACCATGCGGCAAAAAAGACTGAGGATATGACGTCGGTCATGCGCATTTGTACCCTGACGTCCTGATGTCAGTCAAATGCGCCCTGACCGATGTCAGCCTTATACTTTGATATTCGGGCCGACCAAGGACAGCGGACTACCCAAGTGTAAGGACTGCAGCAATGTGAGATGAAGAACATCAGGAGATTACAACCTCTAGAGGGGATCTTTTGGCACCTCTCAGGGAAATTCTGGGGGCTGACAATAGAGAACTTGTTCACTGTTCCTGCACCCCTGCGGATTTGCATACTATGTCTAAAAAATTTTCCAAATATTAGAGAAGATCCATTAAAATTCAAAGAGGAATTTAAAACTATATCAGAATGTTACAATCCTACTTTGACAGATTTAAATCAACTGCTTAGGGTAGTTACTTTAGATGAAATAAGAAAGCAATTACTGGAAAAGGACGAGATAACAGATTTTACTCTCACAGGGAATGCGTTAACCGATAAACGGACAGCACTGTTAAACAAAATTACAGATGTGTGTCAAGTTAGGACTGACTGGTCTAAAATACAGGCATGTAAACAAAATAAAGGGGAAGACCCTGCAGACTTCCCGAGTCACCTAAAGACAGTATTTGCTAGACATTCAAGAATATCAGACCCAGAAGAGCAAGTTAAGCCAGCAATTGCAGCAGCCTTTGTGCAGAGTCTGCAAGACCCTGTACAAAATCAAATAAAGCAAGTGCTCACAGACTGGCAAGGCAAGGACTTCAAGTCCTTATTAAGTGCTGCAAATCACTGTACAGTGTATCAAGAGAAAAGTACAGTTGTGTACACTTACCAAAATGTACATGTTCGAGTGTACTCGCTGTTGCAGTCATTACATTTGGTTTATCTGCTTGCAGGTAGCCCACAGGTAGCCCACAGTCAGCCTGATTAACAGTCTTGGGTCCTGCGTCAGCTGCTGTCCCTTCTTCCATGCCGTCAGGTTGTCAGGAGTATAAAGCATGCAGCTGATACCATTATATCAGTTTTTCTTGCCCCAGATGTCAGGTGGGGAGCAATTAAATATAAAAGTACAATGATATACCTCCAACAAAAAAGCAAATACACTAAAAAGGCGTTTAAGCATAGTAAAATAAAGTAGAGGTACAGCCAAAAGAAGTTAGGGGGCTGGAGGGAGGGTAACCAGGACTGCAACAGTGACTACACTTGAACATCTACATTTATGGTAAGTGTACACAACTGTACTATGTTATTTCTGTTTCACTGTTGCAGTCATTACATTTGGGTAGATTCCCAAAGCTATGGTTGGGAGGAGGAATTTAGATAGCATTAGGACCAGCTATAAGGCCCTGCAAGACTGCAGTGGCAAAGCCAGCTCTGGATTTATAGAAAATTGGCAAATGATAATGCTTGGTGAAAGTATGTACAGAACTCCAGGTAGCAGCTTCTAGGATGTCCCTGGGTAGGGACGCCTCCGAGAAAGGCTGCAGAGGTAGATGCAACCCTGGTGGAGTGAGGTCTGATCCCCTGGGGGATAGGTTTTCCATGGTGCTTATAGCAGAAATGAATGCAATGGCCTATCCATTTAGAAATGTTTTTCTTTTAAATAGTCTTCCTCTCTGCCCCTGCAGCAAATGCTACCAGCAGTTGTTCAGATTTCCTTTGAGGCATAGTCCTGTCCAAGTAGAATCTGAGTTGTCTGTGCACATCTAAGGAATGCAGTATCTGTTCCCCTTTGTTCTGTGGATTGGGAAAGAAGGTTGGCAAATGAATGGACTGATTAAGAGCCACACTGGATACCACCTTGGGCATGAAGGATGGATTGGTTGTGAGGGACACCCTGTCCGCATGAAAGATGATGAAAGGCTCCACTGCCATAAGGGCGTGTAGTTCAGATACCCTTCTATATGAAGTGATTGCTAAAAGGAAAGCTGTTTTCCAAGAAAGAAATTTAAAATCTGCAGCAGCAGCTGGCTCGAAAGGAGGTAGAGTGAGTTTCTCCAAAACAATGTTAAGGTCCCAGGGCTGGGGTTGGAGCTCTCCTGGGTGGTCTCAAATTTTTGGCCCCTCTGAGGAACTGCTTGAGCAGTGGATGACAGAAGTGGGGGGGGGGGGTTCTGTGTTATAATGAGCTGAAATGGCTGAGGCGTGGATTTTAATGGAGGAAAAAGACAGGCCCTTGTGAAGCATCTCAGTTAAGTATTGTAAAATCTGAGGTAAATTGGGCGCTACTGTGCTTATCCCTTGAGACTGGTTTCAGACACAGAATCGTTTCCATTTTTCAGCATAGGATTTTCTAGTGCTAGGCTTCCTTGCCTATAAAATGATATCCATCACAGGTTTACTGAGGGGAGGTAAAGGAGAGAGTATGCAATTAGCCAGGCTGCAAGGTTCAGTGTTTGAAGCTGAGGGTGCAGAATCTGGTTCTCCTGCTGAGACATCAGGGAAGGAGTCTGAGGCAGGTGCCATGGGGATAACAGTGACACACTGCACAGGAGGGGGTACCAATGTTGGCGTGGCCAGTCTGGAGCAATCAAAATCATCCTTGGTTTGTCCTGTCTGACTTTTAGTAGTACTTTGGTGAGCAGAGGCAGAGGGGGGGGGGGGGGGAGTCACAGACTGATAGGTTTTTCCAGCTGAAGGACACAGCATCCACTTTCCAGCCTTGTTTATGGGGAGTCCTTGTGCAAAATTTGTCCAATTGGTAGTTCTGGGGAGGGGCAAACAGGTCTATATCTGGGCTCCTCCATTTGCTTGTCAACGTGTTGAAAATCCTTTGTTCCAGTTTCCACTTGTGTGGGTCCATGAGGTTTCTGCTTAGTCTGTCTGCCAGTGTATTTAATTTTCCTGGCAGGAATTGAGCTTGTAGGTGTACTTGGTAGCTCAAGTCTGTGTTCCACAATGCCATGACTAATCTGCAGAGGGGGTAAGAATGTGTACCCCCGTGCTTGTTTATGTACCACATAACAGTGGTGTTGTCCGTCTTTACCATTAGCTGTCCTGGAAAAATGTGGTCCTTGAAGGCTGTCAGAGCATTCTGTACAGCTAACATTTCTTTATGATTGATATGCAGGTGCATTTGACTTGGGTTCCATTTGCCCTGAATGCGCTTCCCTGCCAGGTGAGTCCTGCATGCATAGTCTGATGCGTCTGTTACGGTTTGGGCAGCAGGGGGTGGTATGAAAGGTAGTCCCTTGTTTTGGTGGCAGCCCTCTGCCCACCAAAGAAACTCTAGGCGTAGGCAAGGTATGATAGGATCATTGCTTCTAGATCCTGACAATGTTGACACCATAGGCTTTTTAGATACCACTGTAGTTTCCTCATATGCAGTCTTGCATATGAAATTAGAAGAATGCAGGAGGCCATGAACCCCAAGGCTTGCAGTATTTGTCTTGCAAATAGCAGGGTTTGTGGCCACTTGTTTGAAGTAGGTTGTCAAATTAATTTGTTTCTCTGGAGTGAGGTAAGCCATCTGGGAAGCTGTATTCAAGCTTGCTCCCAGGAACATAATTTGTTGACAGGGTACCAGGTGTGATTTTGTTTCATTTATGGTGTACCCCAGACAAGTTAGAACCCTTTGTACAAAGGCCAGATGATTCAAAAGTATGTCCTGGCTTTCTGCCTGAATTAAACAATCGTCCAGGTATGGGTATATTTAAATATTTCTTTGCCTGAAAAATGCAATAACTGGAGCTAGGCACTTTGTGAACACCCTGGGCGCAGTAGATAAGCCAAAGGGCAGTGCAGAGAACTGATAGTGCATGTAGCCTGCTTTGAAGCATAGGTATCTTCTGCAAGATTCCCTGATTGGGATGTGCAGGTATGCTTCTTTTAAATCTAGGGTTGCCAACAGGGCATCTTTGCCTAGCATAGGAAGTAATTGGTGAAGAGACAGCATCTTGAATTTTGGAATCTCCAAAAAAGGTGTTTAGAGTAGACAGGTCCAAGATAGGACGCCATGAATTGTCTTTTCTAGGTACCAGGAAAAGCCCAGAGTAGAAATCTTGTCCCTTTTCCTCTTCTGGTACCAGTTGAATAGCCCCCATGCTTAAGAGAGACAGTACTTGTTTTTGGGCCTCTGGCCCACTGATTTGGGGGTAGGTCCAGCCACCCGCTTGGTGTTGGCAATGTGTGGAAGTGAAATTTGTATCCCTGGGACACTATATTTAAAACCCATTTGGTCCTGGGTAATGAGTTCCCAATTCTTTGCATGAAGAGCAATCTTTCCCCCCAAAGGGGCAGTCAGTTGATAAGTGCTTGGAAATTTTAAAAGGAAGTCATTGAGACAGTTTACCATAGGGGGGAGTCTTATTACTCCCAGATTTGGAAGTGGAAGCCCCCCACTGCTTAGTCCTGTGTGTCCCCTGGTACTGAAACCTGGGGTTTTTGCTGTGTCTAAGTTTGGCTTGAGAAGACCTGGAAGGGTCTGGAAAGGACCAATTCTTAGAGGGCCAGTGCCTACTAAATCTAGGAGGCTGAACTTGTAAGAAATCTTTAACAGTTTGCATAGATTTAGCTTTTATCTTCCATCTTTTTAAGAACTTCCTCAGCCTGGTTGCCAAACAGGCGGTCCTGATTTAAGGGAGTATCCAACAATTTAGCTTTAACATGATCAGGCCAAGATTGTTCCTTAAGCCAAGCATGCCTTCTGAGCACAGACCCAGTAACAGTGGTCCTCCAAGAGGCCTCTAATGAATCAAAACCACATTGCAAAGTATGTTTTCCAACTTGTTCAGCAGAATGCATTAAATCCTGTAATTCTTTATTTTCCACACAGTCAGGAATCATCATTTTCTGTTTAAGCAATTCAATAACATGTTGCTGATACTTTAACATATGAAACTGACAGTTTAAAGCCCTAATGGCCAAGGTTGCAGAAGTGTAAACCTTCTTACCCCATCTATCCAGCGCCCTGGAGTCTCTATCAGAAGGGGTAAGATTTTTAGCAGTAGAAGCCTTAATGCCCTTGGGCCCCTGTGAAATAGTCTCTGGATCTGCAATAGAATTTTTAAAAAGGAACTTGTGTGACTCAGGGACCCTGCAGTATCTGTCTGGTTTTCTGGGAGCAGGAGGCAAGGAACCAGGGGCCAAACTAGATTCAAAAAGGCATCATCAACAATGTCTAGTACAGGAGGAATAGCTAAATGCCTATGCTGAGGTAGGAGTAAGAAATCTATAAGCCTCTTTTTTTAATCAGAAAAATCTTGGCTTTCCCAGTGGAAATGCTCCCTTAAGAGTATGTAAGGTTTCCCTAAAAGAAAAATCCTCTAGAGGGGAAGCAGAGGGAATGGAGTCCTCTGCATCAGAATCCTCATAAGTAGAGAAGGGCAAATCCAGATCATCAGAAGAATCAGAAAAAACAAAATCCTGGTCAGAAGATTCATACACCACTTCAGTCCTAGGCCTCTTAGAAAGGGGGGGGGGTTGACTACCCCTGATTAGAGTTATTAGATCTTCAGCCATTCTTATCATTTGTTTTTTGGGGATAGAGGCCTGAACACCTGGGCATCAGTTTTTTAGGCATGGTTCGAGATTTAGGCCTAAGAGAAGAAGGAGGTGTCTGTTTAATATGCACGTCCGTAGGCCTGAATACCAATCAGAAGCCGGTGCCTGCACAGTGGCTCCAGACCCATCCAAGGTAGAGACATCCACGGGTTCCATAGTTGAAGTATCTCGTGGCATGCCGGACTCTGAATGGGTCTCAGTAGAGGCCTGCGAACCAGAAGTAGCAGGTATAAGGGGCTGCAAAAACGCCTCACTGAGTACCAGCGAACTGGCGACTGGCTTAGGAGAAGCATCATCTGCAGTTTTGGACCTCGGCGGCCTGTCTCTGTCATTATCTTTGCGTTTTTTCAGAAGCCCGGTAGTCGGATGGCTAGCCAACGACATTTCTGGACAATTAAACTGGGAACTGAAATATTTAGAGGTGAAAATGTTCCGACGACAGATAGTGCGCTGATTAAATAAAGCACAAAACTGACAGCAATGTACGTCATGGTCAGGGCCTAGGCAAGGACTACAGTATGAATGAAAATCTTTATGAGATATTTGCTTTCCACAAGTAATGCAATTATTAACTTTTACTGACATCGGTAAGGAGCAAGAAAAGTTTCCCCAACGGGGTACTTAGCTTTTAGTTGAAGACTTTGGTTCTGAAACTCAAAAACGAAAATTTCAGGAGTCTGCCGACCAGCACTTGTGAACTGCTTCTGCTTCGGGCACCGCATGGCAAGAAAGACTGGTGTAATGGCATCAGCTGCATGATTTATACCCCTGACGTCATGGAAGAAGGGACAGCAACCGACGCAGGACCCAAGACTTTGTTAATCAGGCCGACTGTGGGCTACCTGCAAGCAGATAACCCAAATGCAATGACTGCAATAGTGAAACACGAAGAACATCGGAGAAAGGATACTGAGGATAAGCTGTTAACTTTACAAATCAGGAAGCTGGAAAACCCAAGGGGTCAAGGCAGAAGCATGGGAAGGGGTAGAGGAATAGATAGAGGATATAGTAAAAGTGCTAGCTGAGGGGAACAAGTGCCCCTCTGGCTTCATCTAACACATCTTGCTTTAATTGTGGAGAAGCAGGACACTGAAGAGGTGAATGCCCACAGAGGCAAATGCAGAGAGTCTAAGGTACTTGGACTGAATGGCAACCAAATTATAATAATGCAGTTTTTCCTCCACCACCTCCTCAGATTGGAAGGAGTCAGGAAGCTCCATACCGACTAGGTTAATGAAATAACACAGAAGTGAATCTTAACTCTCTACTGCCAATAGATCAAAAAGTACAGTTTTGTACCTACCATAAATGTAGATGTTCGAAGATCCACATTGCTGCAGTCCTTACATATGGGTAGTCCGCTGTCCTCGGTCGGCCCGAATACCAAAGTATTAGGCTGACTTCGGTCATGGGCGCTCAGTTCTGACATCAGAGCATCAGGGTATTAAAGCGCATGACCGACGTCATATCCTCAGTCTTTTCTTGCCCCAGATGTCAGAAGGCCCTAAAAGAAAGGCCACAGCCAAAAAATAGAATACTTCCCAAAAGGCATGTACAAATAACAGCTACCACCCAAACCATACAACCATTCCAAACTACAGAGGGGAAGGAGGGAGGGTAAATTGGACTGCAGCAATGTGGATCTTCGAACATCTACATTTATGGTAGGTACAAAACTGTACTATGTTCTTCATCTCACACTGCTGCAGTTCTTACATATGGGTAGAATCCCAAAGCAGAGGTAAAGGGAGGCTGGCAAAATCATAAAGCATTGGGAGCTGCCAAAATGCCCTGTAAGATTGTAGTGGCAAATCCAGCCCTAGATTTGGAATAAAGAGGAAGGTGGTAATGTTTAGAAAAAGTATGCACTGAACTCCAAGTAGCTGCTTCCAAAATATCTTTAGTAGCTACTCCCCTTAAAAAAGCTGTAGAAGTGGCAGTAGCCCTAGTGGAGTGAGGTCTGATTCCAGCCGGAATCTCCTTACCATGATGAGAATAACAAAAAGTAATACAAAAGCCAATCCACTTAGAAATAGTTTGTTTTGAAACAGGTTTCCCCTGAGAACCCAAAGCAAAAGAAACAAACAACTGCTGAGACTGTCTGAACCCTTTAGTCCTGTTCAAATAATAACGCAACTGCCTGTGAATATCCAAAGTGTGCAAAATTTTCTCCCCTTTATTTTGGGGATCTGCATAAAAAGTAGGCAAATGAATTGATTGGTTCAAGGCCACATTTGAAACCACTTTAGGCATAAAAGTAGGATTAGTACGCAGAGATACCCTATCCTTATGAAAAATTAGGAAGGGTTAAACTGTCATAAGAGCCTGTAATTCAGAAACCCTTCTAGCAGACGTAATGGCCAACAAAAAAGCAGTCTTCCAAGACAAAAACTTCAACTCAGCAGTAGCTGCAGGTTCAAAAGGAGGTAAAGTAAGTTTTTCCAACACAAAATTGAGATCCCAGGCAGGAGTAGGAGCTCTACGTGGGGGTCTTATGTTCTTTGCCCATCTAAGAAATTGCTTAAACAAAGGATGAGAGAATAATGGAGGGTCACAGTCATAGTGAGCAGAAATGGCTGCAGCATGAACTTTTATAGAAGAGAAAGACAAACCCTTGTCTAATAATTCTGTAAGATATTGAAGAGAAACACTTAAATCAGGCCTGGAAACATCAAAGCCCTTTGTTTTGCTCCAAATTAAAAATCTCCTCCATTTATCAGCATAAACTTTCCTTGTACTAGGCCTTCTGGCCTCCAAAATAACATTCAAAACTTGTTGTGGAAGCTGCGACCCTCCAGGTTCTAGAACAGAATATGCCAGGCTGTTAGATGCAGGGACCGAATCCTGACATTGAGGAAATGATTGCCCTCCTGTGACAAAAGGTGCGGAATCAAAGGCAAAGGCCATGGAGGCTCCCGTACTAAACTCCTCAGCAGAGGGTACCAGTGCTGTCGAGGCCAATCTGGAGCTATTAGAATCATGGATGGCTTGTCTTGTCTGACCTTCAAGAGTACCTTGGGGAGGAGAGGCAGAGGTGGAAAGGCATAGACGTGAAGATTGCTCCAACTGAATGACAGAGCATCCACTTTCCAGCCTGTGGGATGAAACATTTTTGTGCAAAACTTTGGCAACTGGAAATTTAGTGGAGAAGCGAACAGATCTATGTCTGGAGTTCCCCATATCACTGTCAACTTTCGAAATACATGAGGATCCAATTTCCACTCGTGGGGATCCACTATCTGTCTGCTCAAAACATCTGCTAAGGAGTTCTGTGCTCCTGGTAGAAACCTTGCCTGAAGATTGAGGTGTAAACGGAGAGCCGTCTCCCACAAAATCATTGCTTGCCTGCAAAGAGGGTACGAATGGGTTCCCCCTTGCTTGTTGATGTACCACATGACAGTTGTGTTGTTTGTTTGAATCAACACTTGCCCTGGGTGAAGTAAATCCTTGAAAGCCATCAATGCAAATTGGACTGCTAACATCTCCTTCAAGTTGATATGTAAATGTTGAAGTCTGGCAGGCCACGTGTCTTGAACCCATTTTCCATTGAGGTGTGCTCCCCAAGCCTTGTCCGAGGCATCTGTCGTTAAAATCTGACTCGCCTCTGGTCGGGTCACAGAGAGTCCCTTGGTTAGGTGACATTCCTGAGCCCACCACAAAAATTCCTTTTGAATGCAAGGTATTATTTGAATGACAGTGTCCAGATCTTGGCAGTGTTGTGTCCATACATTTTGAGATACCATTGTAGCTTCCTCATATGCAGTTTGGCATTGGGAAGCACCAGAATACAAGATGCCATGAACCCCAAGGCTTGAAGGACTGTCCTTGCAGTCAGCCTGGACCGTAGAGACAATTGATGGAAGTAAAGAGTAAGGTTCTTTTGCTTGTCCGGGGTCAAAAAGCCATCTGGGAAGCTGTATTCAGTCTCACACCCAGAAAGCACATTTCCTGAGAGGGTACTAGACTGGACTTTGTTTCGTTCACAGAATACCCTAGGCACCTTAACACTGCCATCACATACTGTAGATGATGAAGAAGTTCGTACTTGTCTTGAGCAAGAATCAGGCAATCGTCCAAATAAGGATAAATTTGTATTCCTCTTAACCGTAAGAAGGCTATCACTGGAGCCAGAACCTTTGTGAACACCCTGGGCGCAGTAGATAAGCCAAAGGGCAATGCAGAGAACTGATAATGTAAAGTCCCAGCCCGAAAACGCAGGAACCTCCTGCAACTGGGCCTGATAGGAACATGAAGATAAGCCTCTTTGAGATCCAGAGTTACCATCCAGTGATCTTTGCCCAACAGAGGTAGAAGTTGTTGCAACGTCAACATTTTGAATTTTGGAATGTCCAGGTATGTGTTGAGGATAGATAAATCCAAAATCGGCCTCCAAGTGTTTCCTTTCTTTGGTACTAGAAACAGGCGAGAATAAAATCCTAGGCCCACTTCTGACAGAGGGACCTGCTGTATAGCCCCCATTTGAAGAAGTAAAGAAATCTGCTTGTGAGCCTCTACCCTTTGCTGGGGAGGAACGTCTGGCATGCCTTTGAAAGAAGGCAATGTATGGAAATAAAACTTGTAGCTTCGGTCTATAATGTCCAACACCCATTTGTCCTGGGTGACTAAAAGCCAGTTTTGCTTGAAGAGTGCCAACTTTCCTCCCAAAGGAGCTGCCAGACAGGAAGAATCTGGCAGCTGAAAATGCAGGTCATTGGGCCTGTTTACGAAAAGACTGGCCCCTGCCCTCACCTGAAGATTGTGCAGGTGAACTCCATGTTCTAGGCCTGAAAGTACTCTGAGCTCTGCCCCTACCACGTCTAGATCTACCCCTAGACTGTGAATCAGAAGAAGGATAAGCCCATCCCTTAGTAGGCCAATTCCTGCTAAACTTAGGAGGCTGCACCTGCAAAAAATCTTTAACAGTCTGCATAGACTTAGCCTTGTCTTCCATTTTCTTCAAAACTCCACAGGAGAACCAAACAAAACTTCAGACTGTAAAGGAGCATCCAAAATTCTAGCTTTAACATGCTCTGACAAATTCTGATCCTTAAGCCAGGCGTGCCTGCGAATAACTGAACCAGTGGCAGCCACCCTGGAAGAAGCCTGTAAAGCATCGAAACCACACTGCAAAGAATGCTTACCCACCTGTTCAGAGGCATGTACCAAATCCTGTAATTCTTTACACTCTATGCCCTCTGCCAAAGCATCCACTTTAGATTTTAGTTGAGTAAGGAGAAAATTCTGATACTTCAACATATGAAACTGGCAATTCAAAGCCCTCATTGCCAAAGTGGAAGAAGTATATACTTTCTTACCCCATCTATCCAAAGCTCTAGCATCTTTATCCATAGGAACTGGAGTCTTTACAACAGAAGCCCTGACACCCTTAGGTCCCTGGCTAATAGTTTCTGGGTCAGCCCTTGGACTCTTATACAGATATTTATGAGCCTCAGGTACTCTGTAATACCTGTCCGGCTTAACTGGCGCAGGAGGCAGAGAGTCTGGATTAAGGGAAGCCTCGGAGAAAACATAGATTTTAGTTGAGTAAGGAGAAAATTCTGATACTTGAACATATGAAACTGGCAATTCAAAGCCCTCATTGCCAAAGTGGAAGAAGTATATACTTTCTTACCCCATCTATCCAAAGCTCTAGCATCTTTATCCATAGGAACTGGATTCTTTACAACAGAAGCCCTGACACCCTTAGGTCCCTGGCTAATAGTTTCTGGGTCAGCCCTTGGACTCTTATACAGATATTTATGAGCCTCAGGTACTCTGTAATACCTGTCCGGCTTAACTGGCAGGAGGCAGAGAGTCTGGATTAAGGGAAGACTCGGAGAAAACATCTTGAACAACATCCAATACAGGAGGTATAGCCAAGGGGCTATGCTGTGGTAAAACAAAATTCCCTAAGCCTCTTTCGGGAATCTGAGAAATCCTGACCTTCCCATTTAAAATGCTCCCTCATAGAATGCAGGGTTTCTGAAAAAAAAAATCCTCTGGAGGAGAAGCAGAAGGAGTGGAATCCTCTGCGTCTGAATCAGAATAAGGAGGAAAATCCTGAATGTCTTCAGCCAAGACTCTGAGTAATCTGAAGCCTGCTCCAAACTTTCCACCTCTGGCTCCACCCTAGGTCTCTTATCAGGAGGGCATAGAACCTCTGATTAAAGAAATTAAATCTTCTGCCATTTTAAGCATGTGTTTTTAGGCACAGAACCTGCAGAACTAGGACTGACACCGTGGAAGGCAAACCAGGCCTGCCTTTGGAAGGAGCCTTAGAGACAGAAGGAGAAGGCCTAACCACCTTAGGCAAGGAAGGGAGAACAGCAACCTGAGAGGCCCCTCAGCCTGACCTGACTCCTGAGATGCCACATCTTGCAAAATTAAAGCCTCCCCGAGACTCAACTGAAACCTCGGCTGGATCCACAGATTCCACCGTAGTTTCTAAAGAACCGGCGTCCGTAACGGACGACTCATCCTGCCTGGACTTTAAAGATTTCTCTTTGCTTCTTGGTAGCGGGCGTCGGAGGATCCGGCGGCATATTATAATTACACCGCTTACGAAGACAAGCCTAGCGCAATCTAACCTACGTTTAATGGTGCGCTTATTAAACCTAGCACAAAAGCGACACCCGACTACGTCGTGCTCAGGTCCCAAACAAGGAATACAAAGAGAGTGGTAATCCCTATGCGGTATCTGTTTCCCACAAGAAATACAATTATTCACTTTTTCTGACATCCGGAATTAACTGAGGCAAGAAAAAACAAAAATATTCCCCAACGGGGTACTTAGCCCAACTTGGTTTCGGTCTGAAACTCAGAATACGACAATTTCAGAACGCCGAACGGCACTTGCAAACGCTGCTTCTGCATCGGACCATGCGGCAAAAAAGACTGAGGATAAGACGTCGGTCATGCGCTTTAATACCCTGACGCTCTGATGTCAGAACTAAGCACCCATGACCGACGTCAGCCTAATACTTTGGTATTCGGGCCGACCGAGGACAGCGGACTACCCATATGTAAGGACTGCAGCAATGTGAGATGAAGAACATCGGACCCTACTTTAATATGAAAATAAATTCAAAGAAAGCCCCATTTCTGGTGGACACTGGAACCACTAGGTCAGTGTTAAAAATTACTTCAGATAGTCAAATACCAGTATTAGAATATAAAGTAAAGGCAGTTGGAGTGACAAATACTATGGTTACGTATCCTGTTTTGGAACCCAACCCATTTCTTTAGGTCCAATTGAAGAAAAGCGTCGTTTTCTTTTGAGTACTACTGCACCAGTAAATCTGCTAAGAAGAGATTTGTTATGCAAGCTGGGTTGTACTATTTACTGTACCCCAGAAGGGGTGTATCTAAATATTCCAATAGAATCAGAGGGGGGTGTATTGGCAGTTTTAGCAAAAGCTGAGAATAGCCGGCTGGAAGCATACAGGCAGATGGAGAGTTACTACAGTAGGTACCTGCCAACTTGTAGGCTAAGCATGCAAATGAAGTAGGTATACTGAAATTAGCAGAACCAGTAAAAATAAAATTAAACTCATCTAAACCTCTCCCTAGAGTTCCACAATATTCACTAAAGCCAGAAGCAGGGCAGGGAATCAAACCTGTAATTCAGTCTCTGATACAGCAAGGAATAATACCAGCTAAAAGCTCTTGTAATACTCTTACTTTTCTACTGAAAATGCCAGGAAAGGATACTTATGGATTTGTACAAGACTTGAGGGCTGTAAATAATGCGGTACTGCCTTACTTTTCCTGTTCTTTGAAATCTAGCAACAATGCTAACTTGCATACTACCTACAGCTAGTTACTTTCCTGTAACAGATTTATGGTCAGCATTCTTTTCTACACCTATTCGCCCTGACAGTTTCTGTTTGCTTTTACTATTCAGGGACAGCAATATACCTGGACATGGTTGCCACAAGAATATACTGAATCTCTTTCATTATTTTCTTAGATTCTGAAAAAAGATATGGAGAATGTGACATTTCCGGGTGGGTCTGTGTTAGTACAATACGTAGATGACTTACAAATAGCATCACATTCCTTTCAGCAACATCAGCAGGATACCTTGCATCTTCTGACTATCCTTGCAGAAAAGGGACACAAAGTGTCTAGAGAAAAACTACAATTGTGGTAACCTCACGTACGCTATCTTGGTCATTTAATATCTCAGGATAGTAGGCAAGTGTTACCATCTTATACTGATGCAACATCTAAGGCCCCATGTCCGACTACTCAGAGACAGCTTACGTCTTTCCTAGGTATGACAGATACTGCAGATAATAATAAGACTTATTTTATTCTGTCATGAAAGAAATGAATTTGCTCAAGGAGTACTGGCACAAAAACATGGGGATAGCTATCGCCCATTAGCTTATTACAGCACAGCACTTGAGTCTGTTGCAAAAGGTTTTCCACCTTGTTTAAGGCCAGCTGCCGCTGCTGCCATTCTAGTTAATTTTCCACAATCGCTGGTGCTCGGGCATGAGCTCACATTAGCTGTCCCTCATTCTGTATAATCTCTTTTGCTTAAAATGAAAACTCAACCACTCTTGACTGCAAGTCTAACTAGATGTGAACTTACACTTCTTTCTTATTCGTCTATTTCTCTGATCTGCTGTCCTGTTCTAAATCCTGCATCTCTGTTGCCTTCTGCTGAAGATGGTGAAGAGCATGATTGTGTGTGTGTAACTATTTGCTTTCTCCCAGGAAGGACTTAAAGGACACTCCTATACCCAATGCTGATCTGAACTTGTTCGTGGATGGCTCCTGTGGAAGAAATCAAAGGGGCCAACTAACTTCAGGAATAGTCGTCTGCACCGAAGAAAAATTATTGTTGCAGCAAAGATTACAGAGTGTTCACTCTGCTCAAAGAGCTGAGTTAGTGGCTTTGCAAAAAGCCTATGAGTTAGCCAAAGACAAGGTGGCCAATATTTTTACAGACAGCCATTATGCTTTTGGGCAGCTTTGGAAAGAGGGTTTTTGACCTCTTCAGGCGATCAAATTAAGAATTCAGGGTACATTAAATCATTGTTAGATGCAATTTTGCTACCCAAGAGACCATCTGTAATCAAATGTTGTGCCCATCAAAAGGGAAAGGATGTTACAACAAAGGGCAACAATTTAGCAGACCAAACTGCTAAACACGCATTAGTAGAGTGTTGCAAAAATCTGTGTATGTTAACGATAAACTACAAAAGTAATGATGTGTTCGATTTTGAAAAAATTGTCAGCCTTTCAAGGTGAAGCATCACAGGGAGAAATTCTGAGGTGGCACAAGGATGGATGTAGAAAACCCTCTGATTGCATATGGCGACATCCAGATGGCAGACTGTTGGCACCTGCCTCTTTGCTACCTTTCCTGGTAAGGGCATATCATCTACTGGCCCATGCAGGTAAGACAGCTTTATTTAATCAAATTACCCGAAGGGGGTAGTTCCCTCATGTCTCCTCTTTGATACTTCGGTATGTACAAAATTATTGTGGTATATGGAAAGAATATAATGTAAGTAAACATGCCAACAGTAAGACTGCATGTTTACTTCCATCCTGGGGACTTTTGTTAACATACAGCTGGACTTTATCCAGATGCCTAGGACTAATAATTTACAGTTTATTTTGGTGGCGGTGTGTATGTTCTCAGCATGGGTGGAAGCTTACCCATGTCGCAAAGCTGATGCAATCACAACTGTTAAAAAAGTTTCTGTACGATTTCATATTGAGATTCGGTATACCATGTACTATCAATAGTGACCAAGGAACACATTTTAATAATTCATTGCTTAAGGGATTGTGTAAAGTTTTTAATACCAAGTTGAGTCTTCACTGTCCCAACCATCCACAGTCATCTGGATTAGTTGAAAGGGTAAACGGAACCCTTAAGAATAACATTTCGAAGATCTGTGCTGAAACTCACTTAAAGTGGCCTAAAGCCCTCCCTTTAGCATGAATGAGTATGAGGGCCTCACTGAATGCCACCTGGAAATTGAGTCAGTATGAAATATTAATGGGGAAACCCATGGCCCCTCCAGCTACCCCTCCAGTGGGAAATGCCGATTTAACCTTATCAGATGATGCCAGGATTTGATATTGTAAGAACTTGATTCGTATTTTGCAGCAATATCATCGAACAGTAAGAGCAGCATTACCAAAACCTCCTTGACCAGCCCTGTCATTAACTACAACAGGTGACTGGTTTTACGTAAAAAATTTCCAGAGGAAGAATGGCCTCAGCCTGAGGTGGAAAGGTCCTTTCCAGGTCCTACTGAAAACTCTGTCTGCAGTTCGCTGTGCAGGACTACCAGTGTGGATCCATTCGTCTCACTGCAAGACCACCTGCCGTGTAGGGACCCCAGACAAATCAGTGCCGCCAACAAAGGGAGATCAAGGTAAGACAGATAAATCATCTGCCCAGTGAGGAAGTAAATTTCAGTAGCAGTCCATGATGAGTCCAGTGACTACAAGTACCCTTGCTTTGTTTCTGCTGCTGTTTCCTTCTATAAACTAGTCAAGAGAAAACAGTTTCTTGCTGGTCCTTTGGAAATATGCAAAAAGTTTAAACAAAATTAACTGCTGGATATGTTCACATATACCTCATCGTTTTAAGACAGGGATTCCTATGATTCCCATCCCTGCATCACAAGTGTCATTTGAAGAGGACTTTAATGACATCAGTTTAACCTGGCGTAAAGTAACTGATTTTTCAAAGGTAGTCTCTCTTCAATTTGCAACCACACATCATGGAGACACGTTATGCCACAAATAGGACTGTATCAGTAGGAAAAAGCAAATGTAATGACACTAGGCATGAAAGTGTTAGACTCTTTGCAATTAAAAAGCTATGACCAGGAGCAAGGCATGGGCATGATAAGCAACTGTTACTACATTTGTGGTGATCGTACCTAACCCTGGTTGCCTACAAACTGGTCTAGATTGCTTTGTAGGCTATATTACTCCTGCTATTCAACATTTCAAAAACCCACCAGCGGATTGTTAAACAAGCAATCCACTGGGCAGAGCAAGTATTTTCAATTTTTAATCCTGGGTATGGAGTGCAAAGGACAACACCATGCTTGTTCAGATTCTACAGGAGGTAGCCAATGAAACTTTGTATCACAACAGGATGGCAAATCGAGAAATGACTGAAATGCGAACAGTGGTGTTACAGAATCAAATGACACATGGTATAATGGTTGCTGCAAAAGGGTGGGGTCATGTGCCCTCATAGGGAGTCGTTGCTGTTCGTATATTAGTGACTATCAAGATAAACAGGAAAAATGGCAAATTTCATGGAGTAAAGGGCCAAAGATTTGGACAACACATCAAAACAATGGTCACTTTTTGGATGGTTTGGGCAGTATTTTTGGTAACCTGGGAACTAATATACTCCAGGGTATTGTCATTGTACATTTTATTATATTTGTGATCATTTTGGTATTTTCTACTCTAAAGGCTGTGACTACAAGATGTTTAACTTCACCTCAAATGAAATGCCACTGCATGTACCAATCAATGACAGTTCTATTTTGACAGATAATGATGACTATTATGATGCTGAAGCTTATTTTATCAGGCTAATAAAAATATAATTGCATGTATGGTATGACACAGTGTCAAAGGGGGTAAACTGTTATGGAATAGGATCAGCGTATCAAAAATGTATATTAATTTCAGTTTCATTAATGATACTATAATCTGATTGTTAAAAAGCAAATATGCTTTGATGCAGGGCTGTGGAAAAATACAGCTTTATAAGCTGAAGTTACTGCTTTTCTTTAACTGCAATATTTTAATATGTAACAAGGAAAAATTAAGTGTTGTATGAAGCCAAGGCATGTTAGCTACTGTAAAAGGAATTTGTTAGACTGACTCCTCCAGGCTAGGACAGCGTTATTGCTAGGGAAGGTTTGTAACATAAAACGAAACGGCCATTGCAAGTACGGCAATTGCATGGCCCCAAAACGGAACAGTCCAAACACAAAAACAAAGGTCAGCAGACTGTAGTATATTGAATGCTTTATTAAAGCATGTATAAATGAAACTCTAGACCGTTTTGGCTGAAAAAAAATAAACAGCCTTAATCAGTGTAAAATGCAAGTAAACACCATAGAAATCCAGTGCCCACTTATACAGTAAGATATCAACAAAAGTGAAGCTCACTGGCTGTTCAAAAATTCTCATTTAAACATGGTGGAAATAAACCATCCAACTTGATAATCCACTTTTTTTCTTTTGCATTTAGATTAGAGTGCCATCCAGCTTTATTTGTCCTATTCCCCACAATCATACCTATGATTATGAATCTAAAGTTTGCATTTTTGTGTACCAGTGAGTGTTTAAATAGAGCATTAATTGATCTTTTGGTTCTGATATCACTACAATGTTCTGATATACATAGTCTCAGTGGCCGGGAGGTTTGCCCAATAAAAAAAGCTGAACAGGGACATGTGGCAAGGTAAATCACCCAATCTATTCCACAATTTGCTAAGAATTTATTATCATAAACTGTACCTGTGTTCCTACTAGTAAATTGTTTTGATTTTACCAACCTATGACAATGTACGCAGTGTCCGCAAGGGACACAACCAAAAAGTAAATCACCTGTCAAAGTTTGTTGACTTGGGTCCTGAATATATTTCGATTCATGTTTGTAATGATTGAAATGAGACCCAAGAGTTCTCCTCTCCGAAAGGAGAAAAAGACACCTATCATTAAGAAGCTCAGATAGCTTGGTATCAGCTAAAAGAATATTCCAATGTCTTTGAACACTGTCTAATAACATGTTGGTATTCCACCCATAGGTACTAACAAGATGAATGCTTGAATTCTCACCCTGTTCTTTATTCTTATAGTTCAATAAAACTCTTCCTGTCTAGCGTTGATACCCAATTACTGACAGTCAAGATGTTACCAATTTTGTAACCCCTGTCTCTAAACCTTCTGATCAGGTCCTCCTTGAAGTGCTCATAATTAACTGGATGTGAGCAAATATGATTCATGGGAAGAAATTGAGATTTGGGTATGTTCCTGGTAATATGTGGTGGATGGAAACTGGATGAATGCAATAAAGAGATATATTGTGGGTACCTGAGTATCTAAGGTGTTATCGGTATTTTTGATAACCAAGACATCCAAGAAAGTGATTTGTTGGACATCATGACTGACTAAATTGTATTCCCCACTTGTTGCTATTTAAATATTCTACAAACTCAAAGATATTCTATATCAGCTCTCCATACCATCCAACAATCGTCGAGATAACGTCTCCATACGTCAATTTCCTCTAAGTATATGTTATGGCTACTGTCATAAATGAGATGTTCTAGGAAGGCCATGAAAAGATCAGCATAAATATGGGCAAAGGATGCCCCCACAGCTGTGCCCTGAACTTGCCAATAACATCCTTCTACTTAGTGACATCACACAATGGGGTAAATGGCCCTGTTGGGACTTTTGCTTGTGGTCATTGCAGGCAATGTAAATATATAGCCAATTCAGGTTCTGTTGAGTTGAAACATTTCAAGAAAGTTATTTGGGCACGGGACAGGTTTACATGCGATTCTGTGGGTATTGTTCATCTCGCAGTATGTAATTCTTGTACCAGTTTTTATGTTGGCAAGACCATCAGGTCACTAAGTAGAAGTATTTATGAACATGTGTTGACAGTGAGAAACAAAGACAGGAATAATGCACTGGCACATTTTATTATGTAACAATTTTAAGAAATTTACATTCTGTGTTTTAGACAAAGTAGTTTGCGGTCCTTTGGTGGGTAATTTTAAAGCCTTATTAGAATGTAGGGAAACTAAATGGCAGATAGCTTTAAGAGCAGACTACCCTCCAGGACCAAATGAAACTATTAACATCAAGTGTTTTCTTCAGTTACAAAGGCTTTGATGTAGTGTACCAAGCTGTTCACAAAATTGGCTTTATTTGATGTAGTTTGCTATTGTTGACTATATATATATATATATATATATATATACACACACACACACACACACACACACACACACACACACACACACACATATTCATGTTTTTATACATATGCAATGTTAAAACATTCTGTAGTGTATTTTTAAATTTTCATGACATCACAGTGACTATTTAAATAATTTATTTGAAGCATTTTGTCATTGGATGAGTTTTTTGCACATGACAAGTTTTTAAAGGGTGGTTTCAAGTTGTATTTATTCTGATGAAGTTCGTGGTGTTTTATTAAACAAACGAAAGCATGTAAGTTTTGTGGTCTGGTTCCTTGCTGGTCTTTGGCTTACTGCTTTTTCATTTTTACTTTGTTCTTTGGAGTTGTTAGCAGTTCTTTTTTTTTTTTTTTAAATCAAACATGAGTCTCAATTTAAGTTAAATAAAATATAAATAATGAAGCACAACATTTCAATATCATATTTTTCCAAGTAAACATAATGCTGTCTGACCCACAAATGTGCCTGGTTTGGATTCCAAAAGATTATGATAATCAGACAAACATTGACTCAGTTTACATATCTGTGAACCTTACCTGATACCTAGACATTCCTCTTGTTTTTTCTTCTGCTGAGTTACTCTCAATCCCACTATCCAGCCCAGAAGCAGTGGTTAGTTCACTCCTTTCTTCCTCTACATTACCCAGCCACTCTCTAACTCTCAGTGACAGATCTACAGGAAGGCCTCCCTCCTCAATCAATTCTGTAAACAGTTTGTATGCTGAGTCAGTGCACGTCCTATAGTGGGAACATTCTGTAAGGACCTGAGCCATGTGGTCTTCAGGAGACTGCCTACAGGTTTTACCCTGTTCACAACGATTGATGATTCGTGTTTCCGAGCGGTGCCTCTGCTCCAGAGCCAAACGGAGAGTTTTTATCTGAAGTTCCAACTCCTCCATACGGTCTACCTCTCCTCTGCAATTCACAGTTACCTTATTTTTGATATTTTGGGCCCTGCTGGCATAGTTAAGCGTGTTCAAAGTTTCATCAAAATCTGAAGAAGAAGGACTGATGCAAGCCACCATAAGAGTCTTTGCATTACCGCCAAGGGAGTCCTTGAGGATCCTGTAAAATAACGTAGACTGTGAATTTTCATGGCATGGATATTGAAACAATGTTTAAAAGAGCAATATGGTCTAACAGACACTTCCAACAAACTTCCATCAATATGGTACATTGAAAAATGTATGTACCCTGCAATTAGCCTCCTGAGCCAAATGTACAAGAAATATGCTAACAACCCCTTAACACTTCAGAGGTGATTGCGCATCACAGGGTTAAGCTCACTATCTTCCACTCCTTTCTAAAGTCTCCTGCAAAAGTAACATAATACCGTCTCTTCTCTCCTATGGCTTAATGACTCCATTCTCTAAATGAAGAGCAGGTCTCTGTTAAATACACTATGCAAATCTACCTGATCAAAGTCGGACAAAATATTTTACTCTAAGAATTTAAACATAAAAGGCTGCCCCTTGAACCCGGGGTGCTTCTCGACACTGGAAGCTCAAAAAATGATCTACATGGCTTTTAACTATTTGCACAGGATATACATTTAAATTAGAAAATAAGAAAAATGTTCTGATGGAAAAGAATCTTGCAGCTGTTCAGCAAAAGCAGATCAAGTCTCAATTTTGGTACAGGAGACTGCTTCCAGTAATATAGAGGAAACAATGACTCAAATGTGCAGAGAGCTATTTAAAATAAGTGACTGTATAGAAAAATAGAACATACAGTAACTAGCTATTCAGATGAACAAAACAGCAAAAAATCAGAGGTTGAAACGAAGTCTGGCCAAGCAGGATCCATTTTTGAAATGTCTCTTCTTGAAGTGAGTTAGAAAATAGAGCACAAAGAGAAAAACTATCTTTTGCTATGCCAGAGAAACTGGAAGGAGCTGCATTAATTTTATGAAAGAATAATTAAGCAAATGCACTGGCATTTCACACGAGAATTTGATAACCGATAGGACACGGTGCATATATACTCAAATATTTCCATGAGAAAACAGCCAAACCATATATATTAGTAAATATGTTATCACCCTAAAGAACTGTTGTATACACTTACCATAAATGTAGATGTTAGAGTGTATTCACTGTTGCAGTCATTACATTTGGGTAATCTGCTGGCAGGGTGCCCTCAGTCGGCCTGATTAACAAAGTCTTGGGTCCTGCGTCGGTTGCTCTCCCTTCTTCCATGGCGTCAGGTCGTCAGGAGTAGAAAACATGCAGCCGATGTCACTACATCATTTTTTCTTGCCCCAGATGTCAGGTGCCCCCCAAACATTTAAGTAATTAAAAACACAAAAATATATACCTCCAAACAAAAGCAAATACACCAAAAAAGGCTTTTAAGCATAGTAAAGGAAAGTAGAGGTATAGTAAGGGAACAAAAGAGGGTTGGAGGGAGGGTAACCAGGACTGCAACAGTGAATACACTCGAACATGTACATTTATGGTAAGTGTACAAAACTGTACTATGTTCTTTGTGTTTCACTATTGCAGTCTTCACATTTGGGTAGATTCCCAAAGCTATGGTTGGGGAGGATGAATTTATACAGCATTAGGACCAGCTATAAGGCCCTGCAGGACAGCAGTGGCAAAGACAGCTCTGGATTTAGAGAAGAAAGGTAAATGGTAATGTTTGGTGAATGTATGAACTGAGCGCCAGGTGGCAGCTTCTAGAATGTCGCTGCTAGGAACACCTCTAAGAAAGGCTGTAGAAGTAGATGCAAGTCCTAGTGGAATGAGATCTGATCCCCTGGGGGATAGTTTTACCATGGTGCATATAGCAGAAACGAATACAATGGCTTATCCATTTGGAAATAGTCTGCTTTGAAACAGCCTTTCCCTCTGCCCCTGCAGGAAATGCCAACAGTAGTTGTTCAGATTTTCTTAGAGATTTTGTCCTAAGTAAAATCTAAGTTGTTTGTGTACATCCAATGAATGCAGAATCCGCTCACCCTTGTTCTGTGGATTGGGAAAGAAAGTAAGCAAATTAATGGTCTGATTAAGAGCCACCCTGGATACCACCATAGACATGAAGGATGGATTGGTCCTGAGAGACACCCTGTCCACATGAAAAATAATGAAAGGCTCCACTGCCGTAAGAGCCTGTAGTTCGGAAATCCTTCTAGCTGAAGTGACTGCTAAAAGGAAAGCTGTTTTCCAGGAGAGAAATTTTAAGTCTGCAGTAGCAGCTGGCTCGAAAGGAGGGAAAGTGAGTTTTTCCAATACAAAATTGAGGTCCCAGGCAGGGGTTGGAGCTCTCCTGGGTGATCTTAAGTTTTTGGCCCCACTGAGATACTGCTTTAGCAGAGGATGACAGAAGAGGGGAGGTTTTCTGTTGTAATGAGCTGAAATGGCTGAGGCATGGATTTTCATGGAAGAAAAGGACAGGCCCTTGTGAAGCATCTCAGTTAAGTATTGTAAAATCTGAGGAATATTGGGCACTGCTGTGTTTATCCCTTGTGATTGATTCCAGGCACAGAATCTTTTCCATTTGTCAGCATAAGATTTTCTAGTACTAGGCCTTCTTGCCTCCAAAATGACATCCATCACAGGTTTGCTGTGGGATGCTAAGGGTGAATTTAGGTGATTAGCCATGCTGCAGAATTCAAAGTTTGGAGCTGAGTGTGCAGAATTTGGATTATTCTGCTGAGACAGTAAGTACGGTGTCTGAGGCAGGTGCCATGGTGGAAGGTGTGACATATTGCGCAGGACTGGGTACCAGTGTTGGCGAGGACAGTCTGGGGCAATCAAAATCATTTTTGGTTTGTCCTGTTTGACTTTTAGTAGAACTTTGGAGAGCAGAGGCAGAGGGGGAAAGCACAGACTGAGGTTTTTCCAGCTGAATGATAGAGCATCCACTTTCCAGGCTCTTTTGTGATGAGTCCTTGTGCAGAATTTGTCCAACTGATAGTTCTGGGGTGAGGCAAAAAGATATATGTATGGACTCCCCCATTTGCGTGCCAACATGTTGAAAATCCATGGTTTCAGTTTCCATTTGTGTGGGTCCATGAGGTTTCTGCTTAGTTTGTCTGCCAGAGTACTCAGGTTTCCTGGCAGGAATTGAGCTTGTAGTTGTATTTGATAGGTCAAGGCCGTGTTCCACAATGCCATGGCTAGTCTGCAAAGGGGGCAGGAGTGTGTACCCCCCTGCTTGTTTATATACCACATAACTGTGGTGTTGTCTGTCTTTATCATTATTTGTCCTGGATGGTAGTCCTTGAAGGCTGTCAGTGTACTCTGTACAGCTAGCATCTCTTTTTGATTGATATGAAGGTGTATTTGATTTGGGCTCTATTTGCCTGAATGCACTTCCCCGCCAGATGAGCACCCCAAGCATAGTCTGATGCGTCTGTAGTTAGGGTCTGGGCGGCAGGGGGTGGAGTGAATGTCAGTCCCTTTTTTGGTGGCAGGCCTCTGCCCACCATAGGAACTCTAGTTGCAGGCAAGGTATGACAGGAATCAGTGTTTCCAGGCTGTGACAATGTTGACTCCATAAACTTTTTAAGTACCACTGAAGTTTGCTCATATGCAGTCTTGCATATGGAATTAGAAGAATGCAGGAGGCCATGAACCCCAAGGCTTGCAGAATTTGTCTTGCAGATAGCAGGGTTTTTGTGGCCACCTGTTTGAAGTAAGTTACCAAATGAATTTGCTTTTTGGTGCAAGGTAAGCCATCTGGGCAGTTGTATTCAAGCTTGCACCCAGGAATGTAATTTTTTGAGAGGGTACTAGTTGCGATTTCTTTTTGTTTATGGTGTACCCTAGACAAATTAGAACCCTTTTTACAAACGCCAGACATTTTAGAAGAATGTCCCTGTTTTTGCCTGAATTAGACAATCGTCCAGGTATGGATATATTTGAATATTTCTTTGTCTGCAAAATGCAATTACTGGAGCCAGGCACTTTGTAAAGACCCTGGGTGCAATAGATAAGCCAAAGGGCAGTGCAGAGAACTGGTAATGCAAGTAGCCTGCTTTGAAGCGGAGGTATCTTCTGCAAGTTTCCCTGATTGGGATATGCAGGTAAGCCTCTTTTAAGTCTAGCGTTACCAACCAGGCATCTTTGCATAGCATAGGAAGTAACTGTTGAAGAGTCAGCATCTTGAATTTTGGAATGTCCAGAAATGTGTTTAGAGTAGATAAGTCCAGAAATGGACGCCATGGTTTGTCTTTTCTGGGTACCAGGAAAAGTCTTGAATAGAAACCTTGTCCCTTTTCCTCTTCTGGTACTGGTTGAATAGCCCCTATGTTCATGAGGGACAGTACTTGTTTCTGGGCCTCTGCCCACTGATTTGGGGGCAGGTCTGGCCATCCGTTTGGGATTGGCAATGTGTGGAAATTAAATCTGTATCCCTGGGATACTATATTTAAAACCCATTTGTTCTGGGTTATAAGTTGCCAGTTTCTCGCATTAAGTGCCAGTTTTCCCCCCAAAGGGGTGGCTAAAAAGTAAGTGCTTGGTAAGTGTAAAGGGAAGTCATTGAGACTGTTTACCATAGGGAGGTGCCTTGTTGTTTCCAGATTTGGAGGAGGCACCCCATTGTTTTGTTCTAAAAGTCCCTTGTGACTGAAACCTGGAACCTTTGGAATGTCTGGGTTTGACTTGAGTGGTTCTCGAAGGAACCAGAAAGGACCAGTTCTTAAGTAGGCCAGTGCCTACTAAATCTTGGAGGTTGCATTTGTAAGAAGTCTTTCACAATTTGCATAGATTTAGCTTTATCTTCCTTCTTTTTCAAAACTTCTTCAGCCTTATTACCAAAGAGACGGTCCTGTTGCAAAGGAGCATCCAACAATTTTGCTTTAACTTGATCAGGCAGTGTTTGCTCTTTGAGCCAAGCATGCCTTCTTAGCACAGACCCAGTTACAGCAGCCCTGCAAGAGGCCTCCAAAGAATCAAAACCACATTGCAAAGTATGTTTTCCAACTTGTTCAGCTGAATGCAATAAATCCTGTAAATCTTTATTTTCTACACAGTCAGAAATGACCATCATTTTCTGTTTAAGCAGTTCCATGATATGCTGTTGATATTTCAGCATATGAAATTGACAGTTTAAATCCCTGATTGCCAAGGTTGCAGAAGTGTAAACCTTCTTACCCCATCTATCCAGTGCCCTGGAGTCTCTATCAGAAGGGGTAGGATTTTTAGCAGTAGAGGCCTTAATGTCCTTAGGATCCTGAGAAATAGTTTCAGGATCTGCAATAGGATTTTTGAAAAGGAATTTGTGGGAGTCAGGAACCCTGTAGTATCTCTGTCTGGCTTACAAGGAGCTGGAGGCAAAGAATCCGTACTAGATTCTGAAAAAACATCATCAACAATGTCTAGAACAGGAGGTATAGCCAAAGGCCTATGCTGAGGAAGAAGAAGAAAATCCCTAAGTCTCTTTTTAGATTCAGAGAAAACCTGACTTTCCTAGTGGAAATGTTCCCTTAAGGTATGTAAAGTTTCCCCAAAAGAAAAATCCTCAGGGGGAGAAGCAGAAGGAATGGAATCTTCTGCATCAGAGTCCTCATAAGTAGGTATAGATAAATCCTGTTCATTAGAAGAGTCAGAAGATATAGAATCTCGTTCAGAAGATTCATAATCAATGTCTTGCCTAGGCCTCTTAGAAGGGGGGGGGGTTGGCTACCCCTGATCAGAGTAATTAAATCTTCAGCCATTTTGATCATTTATTTTTTAGGCATAGGGGCCTGCACATGTGGCCCAGGCGTCGGTTTTTTAGACACAGATCTAGATTTTGGTCTTAACTCTGAAGATGGTGTCTGTCTAATATATAAATCTGTAGTCCTGAAAACACCCTCAGAAGCCGGTGCCTGCACATCGGCTCCGGACCCATCTAAGGTAGAGACATCCGCTGGTTCCATAACTAAAGCATCTCGTGGCATACCGGACTCTGAATGGGTCTCAGTAGAGACCTGTGAATCAGAAGTAGTGGGCATCAGGGACTGCGAATGCGCCTCACTGAGAACTGGTGAACTGGCTTAGGAAAAGCGTCGTCAGTTTTGGACCTCGACGGCCTGTCTGTCTTTTTCTTTGCATTTTCGGTAGTCGGATTGCTAACCGACGACATTTCTGGATAATTAAAGCGTGACCCAAAATATTTAAAGGCAAAAATATACCGACATTTAATAGTGCGTTGATTAAATTTAGCACAAAACCGACAGCAAGGTACGTTGTGGTCAGGGCCTAGGCAAGGAATATAGTGCAAATGAAAATCCTTATGAGGTATTTGCTTCCCACAAGTAATGCAATTATTAACTTTTACTGACATCAGTAAGGAGCAAGAAAAAGTTTCCCCAACAGGCTGCTTAGCTTTTTAGTTGAAGACTTCGGTTCTGAAACTCGAAAACGAAAATTTCAGGAGTCGGCCGACCGGCACTTGCAAACTGCTTCTGCTTCAGGCACCGCACGGCAAGAAAGACTGATGTAAAAGCATCACCTGCATGTTTTATACCCCTGACGACCTGACGTCATGGAAGAAGGGACAGCAACCGACGCAGGACCCAAGACTTTGTTAATCAGGCTGATTGAGGGCAACCTGCCAGCAGATTACCCAAATGTAATGACTGCAACAGTGAAACACGAAGAACATCAGGAAGATTTGCTCCTGGCAAAATTATGACACAAGACAAAACATATAGAAAACTATGGACAGTACAGTGTAGAAAATGATTATTTTTTGTATACCAGGTGGAAGGTAAGAAAGTTTATCAGAGCAATCAAGGAATGCTGTGAGGCAGGTGTAAGAGTCATGCTGCTGTATTCTGCTTTTGTTTGAATATTTTACTTGCAGGATCAATGATATTTTTTGGACACAGAACTGGCTAAGGATTAAAAAAAAAAGTTTGGCCAATGAAGACACAGCCAGCAAACAGAAGGGGACTCTGCTTTCATTGTTCTGACAGTAACAAAGTCTACACAGAGTCTTTGACAATCACCCTTTTTCCATTGCTCCACAAGAAAATACTTGAGTGACAGAAAAGCACAAGAGCTGACAAGAAGCAACAGGAGGACGATGGACACAAACTAGAGTGAGTGGTATTTAAAGATGGATAGGCTCAAGAAGTAAACTTGCAACACTGTGAAACTAGTGAATACATGGAAGACTATAAAGCATCATTCCTATTAAAAACAGGAACACACGTGAAAAGTGACTTGGCAAGAAAAGGCTGAAGAAAGACTGGAATTCGGTTGACTGTTATACTGGTGGGTGGACTGTAAACCATAACCTACCTTTTGTCATTACTGTTTACAAGGACACTGAATGGACTGAACAATGGACAATAATGGACTCAAGAACAATGAAAAGTTATCCAAAAATGGCCTGCATAGGCATCAAGTAAGAGTTTTTCTAATTACTGACCCTGGAGCATGAACGATATTCTTAAACCAAGAATCCAGTCATCACTAAACAACTGATACTCCTTGTTTATACTGACAGTTAATTTCACAACCTCCCAGCTCTGTGATGAAAAAAGATTTTCCTGAGCTGTTTGTCAATGGAAGCTAAACAAGTATGTTATTATTCCTAGCAGTCACTGTGATTACTATAATAAAAGTGTCAAAGTGTAGCAGCTATGACATCAACCTTAACACATCTGCTAACTCTAATAACTCTTTTCTTAGTGATCTAAAGCCTACATAGTTCAGACACAACTGTCTAAATCATGTATGACATCATCTTGAACCCAGAAATCTGGCTTGTATATGTCATCTGGATACTTTCAAAAATCTTCAAATGGGAAACCCTGAACATACAAAAAGAAACGCTGTGCTGAAAATAAACAAAGATCCTGTAGAGGTATTGCAAATATTTTGGAAATTTTACAAAAATCTGTATAAAGCAGATAAATATGGAAATAAAAAATACAAATGTAAATGTTTATGGAAGAATTAAATATGCCAAGGTTAGAGGGAGATGAAGCTCAATTACTAACAATTAGGATAAGAGGACATGAGATAACAAATGGTAATGTATAACCAAACCTACTGGAAAGTCCCCAGGAATAGATGACATTCCTGTGGAAGTCTGTAAGTTGGGATGGAAGAAAGTGATAAACATCTGCAAGGTTTTAAAAGTAATTTTTAAAGCAGGAAAAGCACCAATATCCTGGAAGAAAGTGTTGGTAGCTGTGATACCTAAAGATGGTAAAGACCCATCAGAAAGTACAGTTGTGTACACTTACCGTAAATGTAGATGTTAGAGTGCATTCACTGTTGCAGTCATCACACTTGGGTTATCCTGCCAGGGGTAGCCCTCAGTCGGCCCAAATACCAGAGGCTTAGTATTTCTGCGTTAGTTGCTGTCGCTTCAGGACAGATGTCAGGATGTCTGTGGTATAAAAACAGGCAGCTGACGCCATTGCATCAGTTTTTCTTGCACCAAATGTCAGGAGCCCCCAAATAGGAAGCTTAGTTATGGTGTAGTAACACTACCAGTAGAAAGCAAATACCAATAGCCCTGTAAGGAGTGAGGAAGGAAGAGAGAGAGAGAGAGAGAGAGAGAGAAGGGGGCTGGAGGGTGGGAAACCAGGACTGCAACAGTGAATACACTCTACCATCTACATTTATGGTAAGTGTACACAACTGTACTATGTTCTTCGTTTTTCACTGTTGCAGTCATCACACTTGGGTTCATTCCCAAAGCTGAAGAATGGGTGACAGCAGTCAAAAGGAGTTGGGGCTGGCTAGTATGCCCTGCAGGACTGCGGTTGCAAAGCCTGCCCTGGATTTGGAAAAGATAGGCAGGTGGTAATGCTTGGTGAAGGTATGAACAGAACTCCATATTGCAGCTTCCAGGATGTCCCTGGTAGGGACTCCTCTGAGAAAGGCTGTAGAGGATGAAGTTGCCCTAGTGGAATGCGTTCTGACCCACTTTGGGGGTGGTTTTCCATGGTGATTGTAACAAAAATGTATGCAGTGTGCTATCCATTTGGAGATGGTTTGTTTGGATATGGCCTTACCCTCTTGCCTCTGGTGCAACGCTAACCAGTAACTGCTCAGATTTCCTTAAAGGCTTAGTCCTATCCAGGTAGAATCTGAGCTGTCTGTGCACATCTAACAAGTGCAGGATCCTTTCCCCCTTATTTTGAAGTTTAGGGAAAAAGGTCGGCAAATGAATAGATTGGATGAGAGCCACACTGGGCACCACTTTAGGCATGAAAGTAGGGTCAGTCCTGAGGGAGACCCTGTCAGCATGAAAAATGATTAAGGGTTCAACAGCCATGAGTGCTTGTAGCTCAGACACTCTTCTAGCTGAAGTGATGGCCAAAAGCAAGGAAGTTATTCAAGAGAGGAATTTTAACTCTGCTGAAGCTGTAGGTTCAAAGGGGGGAAGCGTGAGCTTTTCCAGTACAAAATTAAGGTCCCAAGCAGGGGTAGGGGCTCTTCTTGGTGGTCTTAAGTTGTTAGCCCCTCTCAGGAACTGCTTGATGAGAGGGTTTGAGAAGAGAGGTGGCTCAGTGCTGTAATGTGCAGAGATTGCAGAGGCATGGATTTTAATAGAAGAAAAGGATAAGCCCCTATGGAGTAGGTCTGCTAGGTAATCCAGGATGAGAGGTAAGATGGCTGTGCTGTGTCAGCTCCTTTAGTCTGGATCCAGTAACAATACCTTTTCCACTTGTCAGCAAAGGATTTTCTAGTACTGGGTCATCTGGCTTCATGTATAACATACAGGACCTGTTTGCTTAGGCTGGCCACTGGAGGAGAATTCAAGGAATAAGCCAGGCAGACAGGTTCAGGGTGTGCAATTGTGGATGCAAGAACTCTCCCTCCTGCTGAGTCAGGAGAGTTGGAATCTGAGGAAGGTGCCATGGAGGCAACGGACACAGACTGTACAGTAGTGGGTACCAGTGCTGGCATGGCCAGTCTGGGGCAACCAGGATTGCCCTTGGTCTCTCCTCCCTTATTTTGAGTAATACTCTGGTAAGAAGAGGAAAGGGGGAAATGTATAGATTGAGAGGTTTCCCCAGTGGAAGGACAGGGCATCCACCTTCCAGGCCTTGCTGTGAGGTTCCCTGGTGCAGAATTTGCTGAGCTGGTGGTTGTAGGGGGAGGCAAATATGTCCACCTTCGGGGTACCCCATTTCTGGGTTACAAGGCTGAAGGTGTTGCAGTTTAATTGCCACTCGTGTAGATCTAAGAGATTTCTGCTTAAGTTGTCTGCCAGAGAGTTTTGGTTGCAGGGCACGAATTGGGCTTGCAGGTGAATATGCATGGCTGAGGCTGTGTTCTAAAGGGTCATGGCTAGCCTGCAGAGTGGGTAAGAGTGGGTTCCCCCCTGCTTGTTGATGTACCACATCACTGTGGTGTTGTCGGATTTGATTATAAGAGGCCCCGGAGAGAGAAGAGATCTGAAAGCTGTCAGAGCATGCTGAACAGCTAGCACCTCTTTCTGGTTGATGTGCAGATGAATTTGGTTTGGGCTCCAGTGGCCCTGAATGCACCTGCCATCTAGATGTGCACCCCAGGCATAGTCTAATGCTTCTGTGGTTAGGGTCTGGGCGGCATGGGGTTGTGTAAAGGGAAATCCTTTGTTGTGGTTGCATGTTGCTGCCCACCAAAGGAACTCTTTCCTTAGACAAGGTATTTTCCAGGTCCTGAAAATGTTGGCACCAAAGACTTTTTAAGTACTACTGAAGTTTCCTCATATGCAGTCTGGCATATGGAATTAGTAGAATGCAGGAAGCCATTAACTCTAGAGCTTGCAGGATTTTCCTTGCAGATGACTGGGTTCTGGTGGCCATGTGAGAGAAGTAGCCTGTCAGATAGGCTTGTTTTTCTGGAGTAAGGAATGCCATCTGGGATGCTGTGTCCAAGCTTCCTCCCAAGAATAAAATTTTCTGACTGTGGACTAGTTTGGATTTCTTTTCATTGATAGTGTACCCCAGTGAGGTTAGAAGGTCCTTTATAAATGTCAGGTGCTGCAACAACTTTTCCTGTCTGTCTGAATCAGGCAGTCGTCCAAGTAGGGGTAAATTTGAATATTTTTTTGTCTGCAAAAGGCAATTGCTGGAGCCAGGCATTTTGTGAAAACTCTGGGAGCAGTGGATAAGCCAAAAGGAAGTGCAGAAAACTGAAAGCATAGATCCTGCCCTGAAACAGATATTTCCTGCAGGAGTCCCTGACTGGGATATGCAGATAGGCCTCTTTTAGGTCTAGTGTGGCTAACCATGCATCTTTGGACAGCATAGGGAGAAGCTGCTGTAGGGTGAGCATTTTGAATTTTGGTACCACCAGGAAGGTGTTTAGAATGGAAAGATCTAAGACTGGGCACCAGGTGCCCTCTTTTCTGGGTACCAGAAAAAGTCTGGAATAAAACCCTTGGCCTATCTGTTCTGCAGGAACAGGTTGAATTGCCCTTATGGAGAGCAGGGACTGAACATGGTTCTGTGCCTCTGCCCACTGGTTTAGAGGAAGGTCTGGAAACACTTTTGGGGTTGGCAGCATGTGGAAATAAAATTTGTATCCCTGGGATACTATGTTGAGGACCCATCGATCGTTGGTGATGGAGGCCCAGTTTTTTTTGCATGGTAGGTAAGTTTTCTTCCTAGGGGCACAAGCAATTGGGCAAAGGTGAGGAGAGGAGTTGAGAAGTCATTGTGAATTCTTTCCATAAGGGGGTGGCTTAGCACTACCTCTTTTAGAAGTGGAGGTACTCCATTGCTTAGATCTCTGCATACCCTGAGACAGTTGTCTGGGGGGGTCTGCTTCCCCTAGGTCTAGTCTGAGGTGGCCTTGAGGGGGCTGGAAAGGAACAATGTTTTGAGGGGCAATGCCTACTGAATCTTGGTGGCTGTACTTGCAAAAAGTCTTTGACTATCTGCATAGACTTAGCTTTTTCTTCCATCTTTTTTAAAACCTCTTCTGCTTTGGTGCCAAACAGATGGTCTTTGTTCAGAGGTGCGTCCAGTAATTTTGATTTGACATGGTCTGGCAAGGTTCTATTCCTTAAGTCAGGCATTCCTTCTAAGTACAGAACCAGTGACCGCTGCCCTGCAAGATGCATCTAAGGCATCAAATCCACATTGCAGGGTATGCTTGCTGACTTGGCTTGCAGAATGCATAGGCTCCTGTAATTCTTTATTTTCTGCACAGTCAGGAAAGGTAGATAATTTTTGCTTAATAAGTTCCATAATATATTGCTGATATTTCAGCAAGTGGAACTGACAATTTAATGCTCTAATGGCAAGAGTTGCACAGGTGTATACTTTTTTACCCCAGCTGTCTGAGGGGGTGGGACTCTTAGCTGTAGTTGCTTTTATTCCTTTAGGTCCTTGGGAGATTACCTCTGGGTCAGCAGTAGGATTCCTGAAAAGAAATTTGTGCGAGTCAGGGACTCTGTAGTACCTGTCAGGTTTCCTGGGAGCAGGAGGTAAAGTATCAGGAGTTAGACTGGATTCCATAAAGACATCACCCACAACATCCAGAACAGGAGGGATAGCTAAGGGTCTGTGCTGTGGTAAATCTAAAAATTCCCCGAGTCTCAGACTGAGGATAATCCTGACATTCCCAATGGAAATGCTCTCTCGAGGTATGTAAGGTTTCACAAAAAGAAAAATCCTCTGTAGAAGAAGCAGAAGGAATGGATTCCTCTGCATCTGAATCCTCTAAAGCAGATAACGGCATGTCTTCATAATTAGAAACCTCAGAGTCGTCTGACTCTTGGTCAGATAAAGCTGCTGGGGATACGTCTCTTTTCCTTTTAGCAGGGGAAGGCTGGATTCCCCTAATCAGCATGATAAGGTCTTCCACCATTTTAAGCATCTGTGTCTTTGGCAAAGAAGCAGGCGCTTCAGTTTGGGTCATCGATTTTTTAGGCGTAGCTCATACTCTGGGACTTAGAAACTCTGTAGTTTTAGAAAGAACTGAAGATGCGAAAGAAGTTGTCTGTTTGAGTTGAATATCGGTAGTGCGAAGAACTTCCTCAGAAGCCGGTGCCCGCACAGCAGCTCCGGATCCATCCAAGGTAGAGATATCTACAGGTTCTGTAGTCAAAAAGAGTCTCGCGGCACACGGGTCTCGGTAGCTGCCTGCGAATCCACTGAAGCGGGCATTAGGGGCTGAGAAAGCTACTCTGAGTACCGGTGAACTGGCGACTAGCTTAACGGAAGAGTCATCGGCAGTTTTGGACCTGTGCGGTCTCTGTCTTTATCCTTACATTTTTCAGATGTTCAGCAGTCAGATGGCTTACCGCAACCATTTCTGAATACGGAGATCGAGAGCGAAAGTATTTAGCTAAAATAAGGGCTAGACGACGTATAGTTCGTGCATTGAACAAAGCACAAAACCGGCAGTGAGGGACATCTTGGTCTGGGTCTAAACAGGTGACGCAGTAAGAGTGGAAATCCCGGTGTGGTATTTGCTTTCCACAGGCGAGACAATTGTTAACTTTTTCCTGATATCGGTTAGAGCAAGAAAAAAGGATCCCCAATGGGGTACTTAGCTTTAGAAGACTTCAACGTCAATTTCAGAAATGAAAACTCAGGTAGCGGCCGACCGGCACACTGCTTCTGCTTTGGGCTCCTCGGCAAGAAAGACCGATGTAAGGATGTCGGCTGCCTGTTTTTATACCATGGACCACCAGACGACAGTCATGAAGTGACAGCAACAGACGCAGAAATACTAAGCCTCTGGTAATAGGGCCAACTGAGGGCTACCCCTGGCAGGATAACCCAAGTGTGATGACTGCAACAGTGAAACATCAAGAACATCCAGCTTCATACAAGTCCATTTCAATTTCAATTCTAAACCACGATTATAAAGTGTTTATGTCTACAATTGCTAAAAGAATGGAAAAGATGATGCCAAAATTGATAGATATGGATCAATGGGGTTTCGTGGAAGACAGGCAAGCATCTAACACCATTAGCAGAATAATGATGATCCAAGAAGGAAGAAAAATGTAAAAAAATAACACTGTTATTGGTGGGTCTAGATGTGGATAAAACATTCAACAGAATAAGCTGGGATTTTATGAAGAGGGCAATGGAAGCATTTACATTCCATGATAAAATTATAAGGTTGAGTATGAGGTTATTTGAGGGATCGAAGGTGAAAACTGAAGGGGGGGGGGTCCTCACTGATAAGTTTTATTTAAGCAGAGAAACCAGGATGGGTGGGTCCTCTTTACCCTTTATTTGCATTACATCTAGAACCACTGGCAAAGAAAATAAGGGATTCAGAATCGCATGGATATAATTGGTATAGTAGTTAAGATGAGCTGGTTTTATTTGCAGATGTTATTACTTTATACCTGATAAACAGAAAGGGACATGTTGGTGTTCTGCAACACTCAGACAGTTTCAAGTCTTTTCGGGATACAAAATCAATGCAGATAAAACAGAAGCAATAGCTGCAAACTATATACTTGCACACAAATTGGTTCAACATACCCATATTTAATGAGATATGATAAAATCAAGTACAGGAATATGAATTAAAAAAAATTATGTTACGGCAGCTAAGGATATGTGGGAAGAGCTTAAACAAAAGACAATACAAAAACTGAGAAAATGGAAGAGCGGTTCTGTGGATATGGATAGCAAGATACAAGCAGTGAAATGTTGTAGTCCCTTCAGTTTTATACACAGGTCAGGCATATTTTTATCGACCAAAGGAGAAGTTATGGATAGCAATTAATAAAAACTGAAGGATTTTATTTGGGAGGGGAAGACAGCAACAGTCAAGTGGGATAAATTGATCCTTTCCATAGAACAAGCCAGACTGGGATTACCCGATTTGAACGGGTATTTCAGAGCTACACAGTTAAGGCACCCATACATAACACAAGCAGAAAGCTATAATTCAAAGTAGAAAGGGAAGATGAAACGGGAGGGAAGCTCAAGAAACAAGGAGAAACTGGGAATTTTGGATGCAGATCCTTAAAGAGAGTAACAATATCCATAAATAATATTATGTTCACAAAGTAGCAGAAAGCACTCTAAGAACCAAGCCAATACTGGGATGGAAAAAGAAGATTCTGCTGATGGGGTTGACAGCAATTACAGGTAGAGAGGGAATAGGCAAGACGGGGCTACAATTTCCTGGAGAAAAGTGGCAAAGGAACCAAGGTACTATGAGCAAAAAATTAGAGTGTGAAAGGTAACAGAAATGGAAGAGACCAACAACTCATTTGAACTGCAAACTTGAGACCGCCTTCCCTACCAAGGGTGGACATCGGAGTTCAGGCAAAGAGAAATAAACAGGGTGTCCTAAGCAAAAGACCAACACTAGTACAGCTTTTAGTAGAATCTAGAACTCAAGATGCTCCTAAAAATGGATAATTAGCAGGGCATATAAAATATTGCATGATTACTACAGAAATCAATCAGTGGAGGTTACAAAGGAATATGAATAGAGATTGGATAAGCAATTCAGAGAGAAAATGTGGGGGATATATGAATGGCTCCCAAATATGCAACAAAGTCTAGAAGATTTAGTACCTTTGCTTGGAAGTGTTTGCATAGGTATTTTTATACCCCAAGCAAACTCCATATAATTTTTCCTCAGGTAGACTGCAAATGTCAGAGGTGTGATGGGGAAGAAAGAGGTAAATGGGAAAAAGAAGTTATGTACTTAACATAACATTCCATCTTTGTTATCTATGTTCATTCTTCCTCAACCTATGGCTTCGTATCTGATCCCTCGGATCCGAATTGGCCGTTGCAAAAACTTGGGGCAACCCAAAAACTCTAGAGCTACTCCCTTACCCATAATGCAGCAACCCCAATTACCTCAGATCTTGTTTGCTAAAAACAGCAGAAAGACACAGTGCAGTTAGAGAGAGAGAAGACTATATCTGGAACTATATACCAAGGAAGTGGCATACTTAAAAACACTCGCTCTTCCAGGAGTTTGAAGGGCAGAGGGTTGGTGGAAGGGGAGATGAGGAAGATTGAAAATGGGCAACAAAGATGGAGCATTATGGCAAGTACATAACTTCTTTATCTGATGTCGTCAATTTTCATTCTATCTGCAATTTATGGGACAGAGTCCCCAGCTACCTGATTCCCCAGGTAGACTCCGGGAAGGATATTCCTGAGCACCATTGAGCCAAATGATGCTCTGCACCTGGAGACCATATCCAGTTTGTAATGAGCAACACATGTATGGGGAATAGCCCAAGTTGCAAGTGCAACAAATGTCGTCCATGGAGGCTTTACATTGGAAGACTGATGAATTAGTCATGGCTTTAGTGGAATGAGCTCATAATGGTTTTTATAAGGGAATGTCCAATTTGTTGTATAAGTAAGAAATACAATTTGTAAGCCATCTAGCTAGAGTAATTTTGGTAACAGACTTCTCTAGTTTCATGTCAGGAAAAGAAACAGATAGCTGGCCAGACTTCCTAACATTTTCTGTTCTGAGCAAGTAAAAACATAATTGCCTGTGAACATCGAATAAATGTATCATATATTCACCTTTGTTAAAAAATCTGGGGAAGAATACTGGAAAATGAATAGCTTGATTTATATTACCCTTTGAACCCGCTTTAGGGAGAAAGAAAGTGTTAGTTCATAAAGTAACTCTATCTTTGTGAAAGATCAAGTAAGGGGGGTTTCAAAGACAATGCATGAATCTCCGAAATTCTTCTTGCAGAAGTAATGGCTACTTGAAAAATTGTTTTCCAAGAAAGGTACTTGAGGTCTTATTTTGCTGCAAGTTCAAAGGGAGGTTGGGTAAGTTCCTGCAGTACCAGGATGAGGACCAATGAGGGAGTAGGGTTTCTAAACAAGGGCCTGAAAAGAATAATACCTCGTAAGAAGGTTTTGCATAGTATATGGGAGGCAACAGAAATACCATCAAATTCTTTGTGAAAATTTGATATTGCTGCTAGCTGGACCTTTACCTGGAAAGAACTAGCTCCTTCTTTAAAAAGTAAAGCTAGAAATTCAAGGATGCTATGCAAAGGAGCTGAAAAGGAATCAACATAATCTTGGCGGGCTCCATTTACTAGACTACAGTTTATGTGTTGACGGTTTATGGGAGGATATGAGTATCTGACGGACTGGAGAGGACAGCATAGGGCTAAGATTTTGTCCCTTCTTGCTTGTTGATGGAACTGGAGAAGCCAGGCAGTCAGCCTGAGGTTTGATACATCTGGATGAGTGATGCCTGTGATGTGAAAGAGGAGTTCTGCAGTCGGATCCAGAGTCGACGGTGGGTGGAGTAACGGAGGCCAAAGGAAAGGGAACCAAATCTTTCAAGGCCAAAAAAAGTGCAATCGGGATAAATTTGCTCTTCAATATGGCAGATTTCTGTAGGAATTTGGAAATTAGTGGGATTGGTCAGGGTAGGCATAACGCAGACCGAAGGGCCAGTTGTGGAGTACAGCATTCCTTGGGGATTCCCTCCACCGTGGAAGGATCAGGGCAAAATAGCTGCTGCATTTGTTGTTTAGGGAAGAAACAAAAAGATCGCAGCAAGGCTGACCCCACTAATGAAAAAAGTACAGTTTTGTATCTACCATAATGTAGATGTTAGAGTGTAAACACTGCTGCAGTCATTACACTTGGGTTATCCTGCCATCAGGCGGTTCCCCAGTCGGCCTGAGTTCCAAAGTCTTGGTCCAGCATCGGTTGCTGTCGCCTCCTCCCTGACGTCAGTGCGACAGGGGTATATAAGATGCAGCCGACGCCATTTTCTTCAGTTTTTCTTGCCCCAGATGTCAGGTGTCCCCAAATAGGTAGGCAATTCAAATTGCTAATAAAAAATACAAAAGAAAAGCAAACAACCATTTTTAGTTACAAGCAAATACTCCCCATAGGTAATAAAGGGTAGATGACCTAAGTAAGTACCAGAAAGTAAGAGGGGAAGGAGGGAGGGTGACCTGGACTGCAGCAGTGTTTACACTCGAACATCTACATTTATGGTAGGTACAAAACTGTACTATGTTCATCGTATTACACTGCTGCAGTCATTACACTTGGGTGGAATCCCAAAGCTGAGGTAGGGAGGCTGGATCTATAAGGCATTAGGGGTGGGCTATAAGGCCCTGCAGTACAGCAGTGGTGAAGCCAGCTCTGGATTTGGAGTATAAAGGCAAATGGTAATGTTTGGTGAAGGTATGCACAGAACTCCATGTTGCTGCTTCCAAAATATCCTTGGTAGGTACTCCTCTGAGGTAGGCAGTTGAAGTGGCTGTTGCCCTGGTGGAGTGAGATCTAATGCTGCTAGGTAGAGGTTTCCCATGGTGGGTACAGCAGAAACGTATACAGTGTCCTATCCATTTTGAAATAGTCTGCTTTGAAATGGGTTTTCCCTGTGCTCCTGCAGCGTATGCTACCAATAATTGCTGAGAATTTCAGAAAGCATTGGTTTTGTCCAAGTAGAAGCGTAACTGTCTGTGAATGTGCAAAGAATGTAGTAGTCTCTCCCCTTTGTTCTGTGGTTTTGGATAAAAAGTTGGCAAGTGAATAGTTTGGTTTACAGCCACACTTGATACCACTTTTGGCATAAACGTAGGGTAAGTTCTTAAAGACACCCTGTCCTGGTGAAAGATGAGGAAAGGTTCCACTGCCATTAGTGACTAATTCTGAAACTCTTCGTGCTGATGTTATTACCAGTAGCAGAGCAGTTTTCCAAGAGATGTATTTTAATTCTGCTGTGTTACCTGGCTCAAAAGGAGGTAAAGTTAATTTTTCCAAAACAAAGTTGAGGTCCCAAGTTGGTGCAGGTGCTCTACAGGGCGGTCTTATGTTTTTAGCCCCTCTGAGGTACTGTTTGAGCAAAAGATTAGAAAAAATTGGTGGATCAGTGTTGTAATGAGCAGAAATAGTTGAGGCGTGGATCTTGATGGATGAAAAGGAGAGGCCCTTGTCCAGCATCTCAGTTAAGTATTGAAGTATCTGAGGAATGTTTGGGACAAGAGGGTCAAGGCTGTGCGCTTGGTTCCAGGCACAGAATCTCTTCCATTTATCCGAGTATGCTTTCCTGGTGCTAGGCCTTCTGGCCTCCAGAATGACATCCATAACAGCTTTGGAGAGAGGCATTGCTTGCTTGACTACGGAATTCTCCATGCAGCTAGATTTAAGGTCTTTAGCTGGCTATGAAGTATCTGATTGTTGTGCTGTGTCAGCAACTGTGGGATTTGAGGCAAAATCCAGGGTGGTTCTTGTGCTAAGTTCTTTAAGATTGGGTACCAGTGCTGGCGTGGCCAGTCTGGTCCAATCAGAATCATCTTTGGCTCTTCCTGCCTGGCTTTTATGAGTACCTTTGGAAGGAGAGGTAAAGGAGGGAACACGTATACTTGTAGTTTTTTCCAGATGAATGAGAGGGCATCCACTTTCCATGCTTGTGGATGGTAGCTCCTTGTGCAGAATTTCTGTAATTGGCAGTTCATTGGGGAAGCAAACAGATCTATGTCTGGGCTCCACCATTTTTGTGTTATCATTCTGAATATTTGTGGGTTCAAATCCCATTCGTGGGGATCCATGATGTTTCTGTTTAGGTCGTCTGCCAGTGTGTTTTTCTCTCCTGGCAGGAATTGTGCTTGCAGATGAGCTTGGTAGTTTAGAGCTGTGTTCCACAAGGTCATGGCTTGTCTGCAGAGGGGGTAGTGCCCCCTTGCTTATGTACCACATAACTGTGGTGTTGTCTGTCTTTAGTAGTAATTGTTCTGGATGCAGCAGGTCCTTGAAAGCTATAATAGCATTTTGTACAGATAGCATCTCTTTTTGATTGATGTGGAGATGTCTTTGCTCTGTGGGCCACTCGCCCTGGATACATTTTCCTGCCATGTGTGCTCCCCAAGCGTAATCCGATGCATCTGTTGTCAGTGTTTGCCTGGCTGTGGGTTGAGTGAAAGGCTGTCCCTTGTTAAGGTGACAAGCTTGTGCCCACCATCGAAACTCCTGTTGTAGGCAAGGAATTAGTGGTATAACTGTTTCCAAACTTTGACAGTGTTGAGACCATACACTCTTTAGGTACCATTGTAGTTTCCTCATATGCAGTCTGGCATATGGAATTAGTAGTATGCAAGATGCCATGTAGCCCAAGGCATACAGAATTTTTCTTGCAGGGAGTTGGGTCTTTGTTGCCAATAAATGAAAATATTGAGTCAGTTGTCCTTGCTTGTCTGGCGTGAGATAAGCCATCTGGGCCGTTGTGTTCAAGCTGGCACCCAGGAATATTATCTGTTGTGAGGGCAAAGCTTTAGTAGAATGTCCTTGCTCTCTGCTTGAATCAGGCAGTCGTCCAGGTATGGATAAATTTGAATTCCTTTTTGCCTGCAAAATGCAATTACTGGTGCCAGGCACTTTGTGAAGACCCTGGGCGCAGTAGATAAGCCAAAGGGCAGTGCAGAGAATTGATAGTGCATTGAACCAGCTAGAAATCTGAGGTATCTTCTGCAGTTTTGTCTGATAGGGACATGCAGGTATGCCTCTTTGAGGTCCAAAGTCACAAGCCAAGCTTTCTTGCCCAGCATGGGAAGAAGCTGCTGTAGTGTCAACATCTTGAATTTCGGAACATCCAGGTAAGTGTTTAGTGAAGAAAGGTCCAGAATGGGTCTCCAGGCTTTGTCCTTTCTGGGAACCAGAAAGAGTCTTGAGTAAAATCCTTGTCCTCGTTCCTGTGGTGGTACCTTTTGAATAGCTCTCATGTCCATGAGTGCTGTAATTTGTTTTTGAGCCTCTGCCCATTGATTTGGTGGCAGATTTGGCATTCCTTTTAACCTTGGCAGAGTGTGAAAGTGGAACCTGTAACCTTGAGATACAATGTTGAGAACCCGTTTGTCTTTGGTGATGCAATGCCAATTGTGATAGAAAAGTGCCAGTTTTCCTCCTAAGGGGGCTGCCAAGAGAGAGCTGTTTGGCAGCTGTAGTGGAAAGTCATTGAGACTGCTTTTTATAAGGTTGAGGTCTGTCTTCCCCTTCTTTCTGGCCTGGTGTACCCCATTGTTGAGGCCTGTAAGGGCCTTGTGCCTCACCTCTACCTCTTGGGCATCTGTATCTGCCCCTTTGAGGTCTATCTGTGACTGGAAAGGACCAATTCTTTGTTGGCCAATTTCTGCTAAAACGAGGAGGCTGAACCTGTAAGAAATCTTTCACCGTTTGCATAGATTTTGCCTTAACCTCCATCTTCTTTAATACCTCCTCTGCCTTAACTCCAAACAGCACATCCCACTGCAAAAGTGCATCCAATAATTTGACCTTAACATGATCTGGTAACGTATGTTCTTTTAACCAAGCATGCCTTCTAATGACAGAGCCTGTAACTGCTGCTCTACAGGAGGCCTCTAAGGAATCAAACCCACATTGCAAAGTATGTTTTCCCACTTGTTCAGCTGCATGCAATAAATCCTGCATTTCTTTAAAATTAGGAGGATCTGAATCTGGAAGCATCTTTTGTTTCAACTGAGACATCAAAAATTGCTGATATTTTAGCACGTGAAACTGGCAATTCAAGGCTCTCATTGCTAAAGTTGCAGACATATATACCTTCTTTCCCCATCTGTCTAATGCTCTGGAATCTCTGTCAGAGGGAACTGGGTTTTTTGCTGATGAGGCCTTAATCCCTTTGGGTCCCTGAGAAATTGTCTCAGGGTCAGCAACAGGACTTTTGTACAGAAATTTGAGAGAGTCAGGGACTCTGTAATATCTGTCAGGTTTAACTGGGGTTGGGGGTAAGGAGTCAGGGTTTAAACTGGATTCAGTGTACACATCATCCACAATATCTAAAACTGGCGGGATAGCAAGGGGTCTGTGTTGAGGCAATAAAAGGAAGTCTCTGAGCCTTTTCTTGGATTCTGAGTAATCCTGGCCTTCCCAATGGATATGTCCCCTCATGGTATGTAAGGTCTCCCCAAAGGAGTATTCCTCGGGTGGAGAGGCTGATGGAATTGATTCCTCAGCATCAAAATCCTCATAAGGGGGTAAAGAATATCCTAGGTCCGAGGAAGAGTCTGAGGAAATGGACACCTGGTAGGAAGATTCATAGTCTGCATCCTGTCTGGGCCTTTTATCAGGAGGGGGATGGGACACCCTGATCAGGGTGATTAGGTCCTCGGCCATTTTTAGCATTTGTTTCTTAGGCATGGAAGCCTGCCCTGGAGAGAGCTGTGTCTGTTTCTTTGCTTTCAAGGGGGGCTTAGACTTAGCAGAGTGTTTAATGGTTAACTGGGTAGGTCTGTAAACACCCTCTGTAGCTGTGGATTGCTCAGCTACTTCGGTTCCCTCTGTAGGGTTAGGATCGGAAATTTGAAAACCTAGTGCATCCGAAGGCCCAGCCAAGCTCCATGTGGGAGTCGGCGGCGGTCTGTGGTTCAGTGGAAGCGGTCGTCAGGGGCTGCGTAGGCACCTCGCTGAAAACCGGAGAACCGGCAACAGGCCTAGAAGAGGCCTTGTTGCCAGTTCTGGGCCTCGGATGCCTGTCCTTGTCCTTGTGCTTTTTATGCATTACGGTCGTCGGAAGTTCCAACGGCATGGTGTAATTGAATTTTCTGCCAAAATAATGTTGGGCAAAATCAAACCGACGTTTAATAGTGCGCTTGTTAAACCTACCACAAAACCGACAACCAGTGACGTCCTGGTCAGGGCCTAGGCATGGAATACAATAGAAGTGGAAATCCTTATGAGGTATTTGCTTTCCAAAAGAAATACAGTTATTAACTTTTACTGACATCGGTCTGAGGCAAGAAAAAGTTTCCCCAACGGGGTACTTAGCTTTTTTAGAAGACTTCTGTTCTGGATTCGGAATGAAAATCTCAGGAGTCGGCCGACCAGCACTTGCAAACTGCTTCTGCTTCGGGCACCGCGCAGCAAGAAAGACTGAAGAAAATGGCGTCGGCTGCATCTTATATACCCCTGTCGCACTGACGTCAGGGAGGAGGTGACAGCAACCGACGCCGGACCAAGACTTTAAAACTCAGGTCGACTGGGGAACCGCCTGACGGCAGGTTAACCCAAGTGTAATGACTGCAGCAGTGTAACACAATGAACATCCACATTTACCACATTCTTGCTGCGAGACCATTTTTGAGGTAAAAGAAAGCACCTGCTCGGCTTGTCTGCTATCACACTGGACTTCCCCGAAATGTGCGTTGTGATGAGAAAGCAGTTGGATGAGACTGTCCAATGCACAATCTCAGTGCTTCTCAACATAGGGGTAAGATTTTGTCCCTTCTTGCTTGTTGATGTACCAAACTACTGACACATTGTCTGTGTGCACTGCAACTGTCCCCAAGGGGAGAGCTTCTTGAAAAGCCTGCAACACTAATAGCACTGCTCTCATCTCTAGGACGTTGATATGCAAATTGGCCTCTTCAGGTGATCAAGTGCCTTGGATCATCTTCACTAGGTAATAGCCCCACCACACAAAGTACAGCTGCATACACTTACCATAAATGTAGATGTTTGAGTGCATTCACTGTTCCAGTCATCACACTTGGGTTATCTGCCTGCAGGTAGCCCTCAGTTGGTCCGAATACCAGAGTCTTAGGATTTCAGCATTGGATGCTGTCGCCTCTTCCATTACGTCAGTTCGTCAGGGGTATAAAACATGCAGCTGACGCCATTACATCAGTTTTTCTTGCCTCAGATGTCAGGAACCCCTAAAATAGGAAGCAATACATAGTGTGGAACACCTCCAGTAAAAAGTAAACACCATAGCCATAAGATATGGCCAAAAAGAGGATAGGAAGAAAGTCTAAAAAAGTCAGGGGGCTGGAAGGAGGGTAACCAGGGCTGCAACAGTGAATATTTATTATTTATTTATTTTATTTTACATTTGTTAACCGGGATAGTCTGACTCGACATGTGTCCATTTACAGCGAAGGCCCGGGGAGAAAAGCTCCGAATTAATATACGCAAAGTAGTGAAACTTATATTGTAGAAAAATCTCTACAACAATTTACATAAATAATAAACATATTTTTCTACAACTTATGTTGTAGAAAAAGCTCTACAACAAATTACATTAATAATAAACATATTATTGTACAAGTGACAAACAGGCAAATAACTGGTCAAAGGTACATTTCTTAGTAAGAAAGCAAAACTTAAAATTAACCCAAAATAGGGGATTTGTTTATTGCAGTGGGGTTCCTGAGTTTGTAGCAGAGCATCCGGAGACTGCATCTGCATCATTTATAAGCAGTTTAAAAGAATGGGGTCTTATATGATGCATGGGCACAACCAAGAATTTAACAAGTGTGCTTTGAGAGAGTTTTTGAACAGTGTAGTTGAGGTCAGAGAGGTGGGAAGGTTATTCCAGTTTCTAGCAATGTTGTGGGAGAACAGAGCTTTTCCTGCAGAGTTATTTGCTTTAGAGATACACAGGAGAGATTTTTCTGAGGAGCAGAGGGGACGATTTGCTACGTACTGGGTTAGGAGTTTGTTTAGGGATGGGGTTTTGTCAGGATGTTTTAAAATATTGTAGGCAAGTACTAGTTGTTGATAGTTAAGTAGTTGGGGGAATACATTCGAACATCTACATTTATGGTAAGGGTACACAGCTGTACCATGTTCTTCGTGTATCACTGTTGCAGTCATCACACTTGGGTTGATTCCCAAAGCTGAGTAACGGTGAAGGCAGTCAAGAAGGATTAGGGCTGGCTAGCAGGCCTTCTAAGACTGCTGTGGCAAATCCATCTCTGGATTTAGAAAAGACAGGTAAAATAGTAATGCTTGGTGAAGGTGTGCACAGAACTCCAGGTTGCAGCTTCCAGGATGTCCCTGGTAAGGACTCCCCTGAGAAATGCTGTAGAAGTTGAGGTAGCCCCAGTGGAATGAGTTCTGATCCCCTGTGGGGTAGGTTTACCATGGTGTTTGTAGCAAAAATGGATGCAGTGTGCTATCCATTTGGAAATGGTTTGCTTTGAAATGGCCTTGCCCTCTGGCCCTGTAGCAAAGCTGACTAGCAGCTGGTCAGATTTTCTGAAAGGCTTAGTCCTGTCAAGGTAGAACCTGAGCTGTCTGTGCACATCCAAGGAGTGCAGGATCCTCTCCCCTTTATTCTGAGGATTAAGGGAAAAGGTTGGTAAATGGATGGATTGGTTTAAAGCCACACTGGATACCACCTTGGGCATAAATGATGGGTTAGTCCTGAGGGAGACCCTGTCAGCATGGAAAATAATGAAGGGTTCCACAGCCATTAGTGCCTGCAGTTCAGACACACTTCTTGCTGAAGTGATGGCTAGAAGTAAAGCTGTTTTCCAAGAGAGGAATTTTAACTGCTGTAGCAGCAGGTTCAAAAGGGGGAAGTGTGAGCTTCTCTAGTACAAAGTTAAGGTCCCAGGCAGGGGTGGGAGCTCTCCTCAGAAGTCTTAAATTGTTAGCTCCTCTCAGGAACTGTTTGATCACAGGGTGAGAAAAGAGAGGTGGGCTCAGTATTGGAATGAGCTGAGAAGGACGAGGCATGAATCTTAATTGAGAAGGATAGGCCTTTGTGGAACAGCACTGCTAGGTAATCTAGGACTTGAGGTAAGGAGGGCATGGCTGTGTCCTTTCCTAGAGACTGGCTCCAAGAACAGCATCTTTTCCACTTTTCTAAATAGGCTTCCCTAGTACTAGGCCTTCTGGCCTCAAGGATCATGTCCAGCACCTGTGTGCTGAGGGCGGCTGGTGGTGTTATTCAGGGAATAAGCCAGGCTGCAAGGCTCAGTGTTTGCAGCTGAGGATACAAAATCTATCCATCCTGCTGGGATAGCAGGGAGGAGGTCTGGTGTAGATGCCACGGTGGCACTGCTGTCAGACTGCGTAGGAGTGGGTACCAGTGCTGGCGTGGCCAGTCTGGTGCAATAAGGATGGTCCCTGGTCTGTCCTGCTTGATCTTGAGTAATACTTTTGAGAGGAGGGGCAGAGGGGGAAAAGCATAAATTGAGAGGTTTTCCCATGTAAAGGATAGGGCATTCACTCACTATGCTTGGGTGTGGGGATTTCTGGTGCAAAATTTGCTCAATTGATGGTTTTGGGGGGAAGCAAAGAGGTCCACCTCTGGTGTCCCCAACCTGTTGATTAGAAGTTTGGTTCATAGGTTGGTACTAGGCTATCAGCACTAGGGCCTATACAAGCCTAGCCATAACAATTCCCTGGCTATTTCTTCCCACATTATTTACTTTCCTGGACCCCTGTCTAACAGGGCGACTGACGTGATCCCTGGGGTGAATTTCCTTTCTCCCATCCAATCGTCAAGGTTCCTCTTGAAGAGGTCCAAAGAGGCACTCTGCTTGACATGTTTGAATTAGTTGGGTTCCAGTTTCCACTCATGTGGGTCCAGCAGATTTCTGCTTAAGTCATCTTCCAGTGAATTTTGTTTGCCTGGAAGGAATTGAGTTTGTGGGTGCACTTGGTTGCTCAAGGCTGTGTTCCACAAGGCCATGGCTAACCTGCAGAATGGGCAGGAATGAGTTCCTCCCTGCTTGTTTATGTACCACATAACTGTGGTGTTGTCTGTTCTTTATCAAGAGTTGTCCTGGAAGGATAAGTTATTTGAAGGCTGTCAGAGCATTCTGTACAGCTAACATTTCTTTTTGATTGATATGCAGGTGAATTTGTCCTGGGTTCCATTTGCCTTGAATGCATTTGCCTGCCGTGTGAGCCCCCCATGCATAGTCTGATGCATCTGTTGTCAGGGTTTGGGCGGCGAGGGGTTGAGTGAAAGGAAGTCCCTTGTTGTGGTTGCAAGCCTCTGCCCACCAAAGGAACTCTGCCCTTAGACAAGGAATGATAGGAATCAGTGTTTCCAAGCCCTGAGAATGTTGACACCAGAGACCAAGTACCACTGAAGTTTCCTCATATGCAGTCTCACATATGGAATTAGCAGAATGCATGAGGCCATGAACCCTAGGGTTTGCGTTATTTTTCTTGCAGACAGCTGGATTTTGGTGGCCATAAATTTGAAGTAGTTTGTCAAATGAACCTGTTTTTCTGGAGTGAGCAATGCCATTTGGGAAGTTATGTTCAAGCTTGCTCCCAGGAATACAATCGTTTGGCTGGGCACCAGATGTGATTTATTTTTGTTGATGGCCCTCTTCAAAAGGAACCTTGATTAGATGGGAAAATGGAAATTCACCCTGGGGATCACGTCAGTCGGCCTGCTAGACAGGGGTCCAGGGAAGTAAATAGTGTGGGAAGAAAAAGACAGGGAATTTTTATGGTTAGGCTTGTATTGGCCCCTAGGGCCGATAGCCTAGTACCAACCTATGAACCTATGGTGTACCCCAGAGAGATTAGAAGTCTCTTTAGAAATGCCAGGTGCTGAAGTAGCAATTCTTGACTGTCTGCCTGAATCAGGCAATCATCCAAGTATGGGTAAATTTGAATATTTCTCAGCCTGCAGTATGCAATAGCTTGAACCAAGCACTTTGTGAATACCCTGGGTGCCGTACAGAAGCCAAAGGGAAGTGCAGAGAAAGTACAGTTGTGTACACTTACCATAAATGTAGATGTTCAAGTGTATTCACTGTTGCAGTCATTACATTTGGGTAATCTGCTGGCAGGTTGCCCTCAGTCGGCCTGAATAACAAAAGTCTTGGGTCCTGCGTCGGTTGCCGAAACATGCAGCCGACGCCATTTTAAATCATTTTTTCTTGCCCAAGATGTCAGGTGTCCCCCAAATGGGGAGCAAAGATATATATATATATATATATATATATATATATAAATAAAAAACTATAAATATATAAATGCACTTTAGAACACATAAAATATACCTTCAACTAAAAGCAAATACACCACAAAGACTTTTGAGCATAGTGAAGGAAAGAAAAGGTACAGGAAGAGGGCTGACGAGTGGGTAATCCGGACTGCAATAGTGAATACACTTGAACATCTACATTTATGGTAAGTGTACGGAACTGTACTATATTCTTTGTGTTTCACTGTTGCAGTCATTACATTTGGGTAGAATCCCAAAGCTATGGATGGGAGGATGGAAGTAAACAGCAGTAGGAGCAGCTATAAGGCCCTGCAGGACTGCAGTGGCAAAGTCTGCCCTGGATTTAGAAAAGAGAGGTAAATGGTAATGCTTTGTGAACCTATGAACTGAGCTCCAAGTAGCAGCTTCTAGAATGTCTCTGGTAGGGACCCTTCTGAGAAAAGCTGCTGAAGCAGAGGCAGCCCTGACAGTATGGGATCTGATCCCCTTGGGCACAGGTTTACCATGGTGCAAGTAGCAGAAACTAATGCAATGGCTTATCCATTTAGAAATAGTCTGCTTTGATATAGCCTTCCCCTCTGATCCTGCAGCAAAAGCCACCAGTAGTTGCTCAGACTTTCTTAGAGATTTTGTCCTGTTTTAAGTAGAATCTTAGTTGTCTGTGTACATCCAATGAATGTAGAATCCACTCCCCCTTGTTCTGCGGATTTGGGAAAAAAGTTGGCAGGTGAATGGTCTGGTTAAGAGCCACACTGGATACCACCTTAGGCATAAAAGAAGAATTGGTCCTGAGGGCCACTCTGTCCGGGTAAAATATAATGAAAGGCTCCACTGCCATGAGAGCCTGTAGTTCTGAAACCCTTCTAGCTGAAATGACTGCCAAAAGAAAGGCTGTCTTCCAAGAAAGAAATTTTATATCTGCAGTAGCTGCTGGTTCAAAAGGAGGTAGGGTGAGTTTTTCCAGCACAAAGCTGAGGTCCCATGCAGGAGTTGGCACTCTCCTGTGAGGCCTTACATTTTTGGCCCCTCTGAGGTACTGTTTTTGCAGGGGATGAGAAAAGAGGGGAAGCTCTGTGTTGTAATGAGCCGAGATGGCACAGGCATGGATTTTTATTGAAGAAAAAGATAGGCCCTTGTGAAGCATCTCACTTAAGTATTGCAAAATCCGAGGAATATTGGGCTTTGCTGTGTCTATTCCTTGTGCTTGGTTAAAAGCAGAGAATCTCTTCCATTTATCAGCATAAGATTTTCTAGTACTAGGCCTTCTGGCCTCCAAAATGACATCCATCACAGGTTTACTGAGAGATGTGGTTGGTGAAATTAGTTGATTAGCCATGCTGCAAGATTCACAGTTTGGAGCCGAGTGTGCAGAATTTGATAGCTCTGCTGAGACAATAAGTGAGGTGTTTGAGGAAAGTACCACGGAGGAAGGTGTGACATATTCCTTAGAAGCGGGTACCAGTGTTGGCGAGGCCAGTCTGGAGCAATTAGAATCATTTTTGGTTTTTCCTGTCTGACTTTTAGTAAGACCTTGGAGAGTAGAGGTAGAGGGGGAAAGGCACAGACTAACAGGTTTTTCCAGCTGAAGGATAGAGCATCCACTTTCCATGCTTTTTTGTGATGAGTTCTTCTGCAGAATTTCTCCAACTGATAGTTTTGGGGAGAGGCAAATAGATCTATGTCTGGGCTCCCCCATTTTTGTGTTAACATGCTGAAGATTTGTGGATCCAGTTTCCATTCGTGCAGGTCCATAAGATTTCTGCTTAGGTCGTCTGCCAGAATATTTTGCTTTCCTGGCAGGAATTGAGCTTGAAGATGTATTTGGTAAGTCAAGGCTGTGTTCTGCAAAGGGGGCAGGAGTGGGTACCTCCCTGCTTGTTTATGTACCACATAACTGTGTTGTTGTCAGTCTTTATCAGTAGTTGTCCTGGATGAAGGAAGTCCTTGAAGGCCGTCAGAACATTCTGAACAGCTAGCATTTCTTTCTGGTTGATATGTAGATGCATTTGGTTTGGGCTCCATTTGCCCTGAATGCACCTCCCTGCTAGATGGGCCCCCCAAGCATAGCATAGTCTGATGCATCTGTAGTTAGGGTTTGGGGGGTAGGAGGTAGAATGAATGACAGTCCTTTGTTTTGGTGACATGCCTCTGCCCACCAAAGAAACTCCCGTTGCATGCAGGGAATGAGAGGAATCATTGTTTCCAGGCTGTGACAATGTTGACTCCATAAGCTTTTTAGAGACCATCATATGCAGTCTTGCATATGGAATTAGTAAAATGCAGGATGCCATGAACCCCAAAGCCTGCAGAATTTGTCTTTCAGATAACTGGGTTTTTGTTGCCACTTGTTTGAAGTATGTTGTCAATTGAATTTGTGTGTCTGGCGTGAGGTAAGCCATCTGGGCAGTTGTATTCAAGCTTGCACCCAGGAATGTAATTATTTGAGAGGGTACCAGTTGTGATTTATTTTCATTTATGGTGTACCCTAGGCATACCAGAAGCCTTTTTACAAACACCAGATGTTGAAGAAGAGTGTCCTTGTCCTCTGCCTGAATGAGACAATTGTCCAGATAAGGATAAATTTGAATGTTTCTTTGTCTGCAAAATGCAATTATTGGTGCCAGGCACTTTGTGAAGACCCTGGGCGCAGAGAATTGGTAATGCAAAAAGCCTGCTTTGAAGCGGAGGTATCTTCTGCAAGATTCCCTTATTGGGATATGTAGGTATGCCCCTTTTAAGTCTAGAGTTACCCAACAGGCATTCTTGCCTAGCATAGCCAGTAGCTGTTGTAAAGTCAGCATTTTGAAATGTCCAGGAACGTGTTTAGAATTGATAAGTCCAGAATTGGACGCCATGATTTTTTTTTCTGGGTACCAGGAAAAGTCTTGAATAAAATCCTTGTCCTTTTTCCTTTTCAGGCACTGGTTGAATAGCCCCCATATCCATGAGGGACATGACTTGTTTCTGGGCCTCTGCCCACTGGTTTGTTGGCAGATCTGGCCATCTGTTTGGAATTGGCAATGTGTGGAAATGAAATCTGGACCCCTGGGATACTATGTTTAATACCCACTTGTCCTGGGTAATTAAATGCCAATTTTGAGCATGAAGTGCTAGTTTTCCCCCCAAGGGGGCTGCCAAAAGATAAGTGCTTGGAGATGGCAGAGCAATGTCATTGGGACTGTTTACTGTAGGGTTGTGCTTTGTTACCTCCTAATTTGGAGGTGGAGCACCCCACTGCTTTGACCTGTAAGATCCTTGTGATTGATATCTGGAGCCTTTGGAGCATCTGGGTTTGCCCTGAGCGGCTCTGTTGGACACAGGAAAGGACCAATTCTTAGTAGGCCAGTGTCTACTGAACCTGGGTGGCTGTACTTGCAAGAAATCTTTTACAGTTTGCATAGATTTAACTTTATCTTCCATTTTCTTTAAAACGTCTTCTGCCTTATTACCAAACAAACTGTCCTGCTGTAAAGGGGCATCCAACAATTTAGCTTTAACATGATCAGGCAGATTTTGCTCGTTGAGCCAGGCATGCCTTCTTATCACAGATCCAGTTATGGTGGCCCTGCAAGAGGCCTCCAAGGAATCAAAACCACATTGCAAAGTATGCTTTCCAACCTGCTCTGCTGAATGCAATAAATCCTCTAACTCTATTTTCCACACAATCAGAAATCAACATCATTTTCGGTTTCAGTAAGCCTATAACATGCTGTTGATATTTAAGCATATGAAACTAGCAGTTTAAGCTCAGACTGCCAAGGTTGCAGACGTATAAACCTTCTTTCCCATCTATCCAACGTCCTGGAATCTCTATCAGAAGGGGTAGGATTTTTGGCTGTAGAAGCCTTAACACCCTTGGGACCCTGAGAAATAGTTTCAGGGTCAGCAGCATGATTTTTAAAAAGAAATTTGTGGGAGTCAGGAACCCTGTAATATCTGTCTGGCTTATTAGGAGCCGGAGGCAGGGAATCAGGAGCCATGCTTGATTCTGAGAACACATCATCAATGTCTAATATAGGAGGTATTGCCAAAGGCCTATGCTGAGGAAGAAGTAAATCCCTAAGCCTCTTTTCAGATTCTGAGAAGTCCTGACTCTCCCAGTGAAAATGTTCCCTTAAAGTATGCAAAGTCTCTCCAAAAGAGTAATCCTCAGGAGGAGAAGCAGAAGGAATGGATTCCTCTGCATAAGAGTCCTCATAAGGTGGAATAGAAAATTCCTGATCAGAAGAGGAATCAGAAGAAATGGAAACCTGATCTGAAGATTCATAATCAGTGCCTTGCCCAGGCCTCTTAGCAGGGGGGGTTGGGAACCCTTGATCAAGGTAATTAAATCCTCAGCCATTTTGATCATTTTTTTTTTTTAGGCATTGGGGCCTGAGCACGTGGCTCATGCGTCAGTTTTTTAGACATAGAAGTTGGTTTTAACCTTGTTTTTGATGATGGCGTCTGTTTAATATACAAATGTTGAGGCCTGAAAACACCCTCAGAAGCCGGTGCCTGCTCAGCGACTCCGGACCCATCCAAGGGAGAGACATCCGCGGGTTCAATACTTGCAGAATCTCGTGGCATACCGGACTCCGAATGGGTCTCAGTAGAGGCCTGCGACTCAAAAGTAACGGGCATCAGGGGCTGAGAAAGCGCCTCACTGAGTACAGGCGAACCGGCGACTGGCTTAGGAGAAGCTTCTTCGTCGGTTTTGGACCTCGATGGTCTGTCTCTGTCTTTTTCCTTGCGTTTTTTGTGAACTCCGGTAGTCGGATTGCTAACCGACATTTCAGGATAGTTAAATCCTGAACCAAAATATTTAGAAACAAAAATATACAGACGCTTAATAGTGCATTGGTTAAATTTAGCACAAAACCGACAACAAGGCACGTTGTGATCAGGGCCTAGGCAAGGAATACAGTACAAATGAAAATCCTTATGAGGTATTTGCTTCCCACAAGTAATGCAATTATTAACTTTTACTGACATCGGTAAGGAGCAAGAAAAAGTTTCCCCAGCGGGGTACTTAGCTTTAGTTTGAAGACTTTGGTTCTGAAACTCGAAAACGAAAATTTCAGGAGTCGGCCGACTGGCACTTGAAGACTGACTAAAATGATGTGAGCTGCATGTTTTATACCCCTGACGACCTGACGTCATGGAAGAGGAGACAGCAACCGACGCAAGACCCAAGACTTTGTTATTCAGGCCGACTTGAGGGCAACCTGCCAGCAGATTACCCAAATGTAATGACTGCAACAGTGAAACATGAAGAACATCTGATAGTGCATAGAGCCTGCCCTGAAACATAGATATTTCCTGAAATACACCGTTATGGGGATGTGCAGATAAGCTTCTTTTAAATCTAGGGTGACTAGCCAGGAGTCCTTGGCTAGCATAGGAAGCAGCTGTTGTAGTGTAAGCATTTTGAATTTTGGGACCACCAGGAAGGCGTTGAGAACTGACAGATCCAGGATAGGGCACCATGAGCTCTCTTTTCTGGGCACCAGGAGCAGTCTGGAGTAGAAACCCTGTCCCCTTTGCTCTACTGGAACAGGTTGAATAGCCCTGATACTGAGAAGAGAAAGTACTTGCTTTTGAGCCTCTGCCCACTGACTTGGAGGAAGGTCTGGCAACCCGCTTGGGGTAGGCAGTGAGTGGAAGTAGAATCTGTATCCCTGGGGTACAATGTTTAAGACCCATCGGTCCTGGGTAATGGACATCCAGTTTTTTGCATGCAGGGCGAGTTTTCCTTCTAGGGGGTGCAAGTACTTGGGCATGGCTGAGAAGGATGATAGACAAGTCATTGTGAACTTTTTCCATAAGGGGGCGGCTTACCACTCCCTGTTTTTGAGGTGGGAGCACTCCATTGCTTAGATCTCTGCATACCCTGAGACTGTAGTCTTGGTGGTCTGTTGCTCCTAGGTTTGGAATGAGAAGGCCTGGGAGGAACTGGAAAGGACCAGTTTTTAGAAGGCCAATGCCTACTGAATCTTGGTGGCTGTACCTGTAAGAAATCTTTAAAAGTTTGTATAGATTTAGCGTTTTCTTCCATCTTTTTAAGAACTTCTGCTTTTGTGTCAAACAAATGTTCCTGGTTTAATGGAGGATCTAGTAATTTTGCCTTGACATAATCTGGCAAGATTTGCTCCTTCAGCCAAGCATGCCTTCTCAGTACAGACCCAGTGACAGCAGCCCTGCAAGATGCTTCTAAGACATCAAAACCACACTGCAAAGTATGTTTACCAATTTGGTTTGCAGAATGCATTAACTCTTGTAAATCTTTATTTTCTGCACATTCTGGAAGCAACAACATTTTCTGTTTAATTAGTTCCATAATATGCTGCTGGTACTTCAACATGTGAAACTAGCAATTTAAAGCCCTTATGACAAGAGTTGCAGAGGTATATACCTTCTTACCCAATCTGTCTAGAGCTCTAGAATCCTTGTCCGAAGGGGTAGGGTTTTTGGCTGTAGTAGCCTTAATACCTTTAGGTCCCTGTGAAATGGTCTCTGGATCTGCAGTGGGATTCTTACAGATAAATTTGTGAGAATCAGGTACTCTGTAGTACCTGTCAGGCTTTCTAGGAGCTGGTGGTAAAGTATCAGAAGTAAGACTGGATTCCATGAAGACATCTACAATATCCAGGACAGGGGTTATAGCTAGAGGCCTGCGCTGAGGCAAGTCTAAAAATTCTGAGTCTCTTTGTGGACTGTGGGTAGTCCTGGCATTCCCAGCAGAAATGCTCTCTTAAGGTATGCAAGGTTTCACCAAAAGAAAAGTCCTCTGGAGGGGAGGCAGAGGGAATGGAATCCTCTGCATCTGAATCCTCATAGGTAGATAAGGGAATGTCCTGGTAATCAGAGGGATCAGAGTCATCGGACTCGGTCTGTAGAATCAGAAGGAAAATCAATCATTTGACTTTTAGAGGGGAAAGGCTAGCTTCCCCTAATTAAAGTTATAAGGTCTTCAGCCATTCTAAGCATTTGTTTCTGTGGCATGGGAGCTTTAGCATGCATTCTGGTCATTGGTTTTCTAGGCATAGTGCGAACTCTGGGCCTGAGAAAAGTACAGTTGTGTACACTTACCATAAATGTAGATGTTCGAGTGTATTCACTGTTGCAGTCATCACATTTGGGTTATCTGCCTGCAGGTAGCCCTCAGCCAGCCTGAATACCAGAGTCTTCGGATTTCTGCGTCAGATGCTGTCGCTTCTTCCATGACGTTAGGTCATCAGGGTATAAACATGCAGCCAATGCCATTACATCAGTTTGTCTTGCCCCAGATGCCAGGTTCCCCCACAACAGGAAGCAATTATATGGTATGGTACACCCCCATCAAAAAGCAAATACACAAGAAAAAAATATATACCAAACAAGAAGGAAAGGTAGAACCAAGAGAAGTCAGGGGGCTGGAGGAAGGGTAACCAGGACTGCAACAGTGAATACACTCGAACATCTACATTTATGGTAAGTGTACACAACTGTACTATGTTCTTTGAGTTTCACTGTTGCAGTCATCACATTTGGGTTGATTCTTAAAGCAAAGGAAGGGAGGAGGTAGTTAAAGCGCATTAGGGACAGCTATTAAGCCCTGCAAGACTGCTATGGCAAATCCAGCTCTTCAGTTAGAAAAGATAGGCAGATGGTAATGCTTGGTGAAGATATGTACAGAGCTCCAGGTAGCGGCTTCCATGATGTCCCTGGTAGGGACTCCTCTGAGAAATGCCGTAGAGGTAGATGCAGCCCTGGTGGAATGTGATCTTATCCCCTGTGGTATAGGTTTTCCATGGTGCTTGTAGCAGAAATGAATGTAATGGGCTATCCATTTGGAAATGGTTTGCTTTGAAATGGCCTTCCCCTCTGCCCCTGCAGCAAAGCCAACTAGCAGCTGGTCAGATTTTCTGGGAGGCTTAGTCCTATCCAAATAGAATCTAAGTTGTCTGTGCACATCCACAGAGTGCAGTATCTGTTCCCCTTTGTTTTGTGGATTAGGGAAAAAAGTAGGCAAATGAACGGACTGGTTTAGGGCCACATTAGACACCACCTTGGGCATAAAGGACAGATTAGTCCTGAAGGAAATCCTGTCCGCATGGAAGATAATGAACAGTTTCACTGCCATGACGGCCTGTAATTCAGACACTCTTCTTGCTGAAGTGATGGCTAGAAGTAAGGCTGTTTTACAAGAAAGGAATTTCAACTCTGTTGTTGCAGCTGGCTCAAAGGGGGGGAAGAGTGAGTGTTTCCAATACAATGTTAAGGACCCAGGCTGGAGTGGGAGCTCTCCTGGGGGGTCTTAAATTTTTGGCCCCTCTAAGGAATTGTTTTAGCAAGGGGTGAGAGAAGAGGAGTGGCTCAGTATTATAATGTGCTGAAATGGCAGATGCATGAATCTTAACTGACGAAAAGGATAGGGCCTTGTGGAGTAGTTCTGTTAAGTACTCTAGAATATGAGGTAAACTGGGCACCGTTGTGCCCATCCCCTGAGCCTGGCTCCAGGAACAGTATCTTTTCCACTTTTCAGCATAGGATTTTCTGATACTAGGCCTCCTTGCCTCCAGAATGATATCCCGCACCTGCTTACTGAAGGATGCTAGAGGAGAAATCATGGAATTAGCCAGGCTGCAAGGTTCAGGGTATGAAGCTGAGGGTGCAGAATCTGGCCCAACTTCTGAGACAGCAGGGAAGGGGTCTGAGGCAGTTGCCATGGTTGCATCAGTGTCAGAATGCGCAAGAGGGGGTACCAGTGCTGGCGTGGCCAGTCTGGTGCAGTCAGTATTCTCCTTGGCTTGTCCCGTTTGATCTTTACTAGAACCTTCAAGAGGAGAGGCAGAGGGGAAAAGGCATAAACAGAGAGATTTTCCCAGGTTAAGGACAGGGCATCCTCCTTCCAAGCTTGACTGTGGGGAGTTCTGGAGCAGAATTTGTTCAACTGGTAGTTCTTGGGGTAAGCAAACAGGTCTACCTCTGGAGTCCCCGATTTGTTTCTCAAGAGGTTGAATATTTTGGGTTCTAGTTTCCATTCGTGTGGGTCCATGAGATTTCTGCTCGAGTTGTCTGCCAGTGAATTTAGTTTGCCTGGCAGGAATTGAGCTTGTAGATGCACTTGGCAGCTCAAGGCTGTGCTCCACACAGCTATGGCTAGGCTGCAGAGAGGGTATGAGCGGGTTCCCCCCTGCTTGTTTATGTACCACATAACTACGGTGTTGTCTGTCTTTACCAATGGTTGTCCTGGAAGAATAAGGTCTTTGAACGCTGTCAGAGCATTCTGTACAGCTAGCATTTATTTTTGATTGATATGCAGGTGCATCTGTCTCGGGTTCCATTTGCCCTGAATGTACTGCCCTGCCACGTGAGCCCCCCATGCATAGTCTGATGCGTCTGTTAGGGTTTAGGCAGCAGGGGGTAGAGTGAAAGGGAGTCCCTTGTTGTGGTAAGAGGCCTCTACCCACCAAAGGAACTCTGTCCTTAGACAAGGAATGATAGGAATCATTGTTTCCAGGCCTTGAGAATGTTGACACCATAGACTTTTTAGATACCACTGGAGTTTCTTCATATGCAGTCTTGCATATGGAATTAACAGAATGTAAGAAGCCATAAACCCTAGAGCTTGCAGTATTTTCCTTGCAGACAGCTGGGTTTTTGTGGCCAACTGTTTGAAGTAGGGGAAAAAACTATCTTACAGTTGTTGAAGGTTTACCAGTGGAAAAGTGAAGCAAACTAAGAAAACGACCTCTGGTATTCCACCACAACAAAAATCCACCACGATAGAGTCCTGTGTCAAACAGCAAGCAAATTTAATGGAAAAAAGTAAAAACAGCATTAAAATTCCATAGTGATAAAACGATAAGCGCTTTCGGCTATTTAGCCTTCTGAACAGTTAAGCATTTTGAACCATCAGAAAGGTGTTGTGAATAGAGAGGTCCAGGATAGGACGCCAGGACTTTTCTTTTCTGGGTACCATAAAAAGTCTTTAATAAAAACCTTGCCCCCCCCCCTCCCTTAGCTCTGCTGGGACAGGTTGAATAGCCCTGCTGTTGAGGAGAGAGAGAGAATCTGCTGTTGGGCCTCCGCCCACTGATTTGGGGGGGAAGTCTGGCCAACCATTTGGGGTTGGTAGTGAGTGGAAGTGGAATCTGTATCCTCAGGAAACTATGTTCAAAACCCATTTGTCCTGGGTAATGAGTTCCCAGTTTTTTGCATGCAGGGCGAGCTCTCCTCTTAAGGGAGCAAGTAGTTGAGCAGGGCTTGGAAGGATTAAGGTTAAGTCATTGTGCCATTTTTCCGTAGTGGGGTGGCGTTCTACTCACTGCTTTGGAAGTGGGAGCCTCCCAATGGTTAGATCTGTGCGTAGCCTGAGACTGAAGTCTTGGTTGTCTGCTGTTCCTGGGTTTGGACTGAGAAGACCTGGAAGGAGCTGGAAAGGACCAGTTCTTTGAAGGCCAATGCCTACTGAATATGGGAGGCTGTACTTGTAGAAAATCTTTAATAGTTTGCATAGATTTAGCTTTTTCCTCCATCCTTTTGAGGACTTCCTCTGCTTTGTTGCCAAAAAGGTGGTCTTGGTTTAAGGGTGCATCCAGTAATTTAGCTTTAACATGATCTGGCAAGTTTTGTTCCTTAAGCCAAGCATGCCTTCTAGGTACAGACCCAGTGACAGCAGCCCTGCAAGATGCTTCTAAAGCATCAAAACCACACTGCAAAGTATGTTTACCAACTTGTTTTGCAGAATGCATTAAATCTTGCAAGTCTTTGTGTTCAGCACAGTCAGTAATCAACATCATTTTCTGTTTAAGTAGTCCCATAATATGTTGCTGATACTTTAACATATGAAACTGGCAATTTAAAGCCCTAATGGCCAAAGTAGCAGACGTGTATACCTCCTTACCCCATCTGTCTAAGGTTCTAGAATCTCTATCAGAAGGGGTAGGATTTTTGAGGTAGGAGAGTAAGAATTCCCCAAGTCTCTTTTTGGACTCAGAATAGTCCTGGCTTTCCCAGCAGAAATGCTCCCTAAGAGTATGCAAGCTTTCACCAAGAGTAATCTTCTGGAGGGGAAGCAGAGGGAATGGAATCCTCTGCATCAGAATCCTCAAAAGTAGATAAGGGCAAATCCTGGTAATCAGAAAGTGCAGAGATATCAGATTCCTAATCAGAAGAATCACAAGAAAAATCAGTTCTAGGTCTCTTAGAGGGGGAAGGCTGGCTTCCGCTAATTAAGGTAATAAGGTCTTCAGCCATTCTAAGTATTTGTTTTTGAGGCATATGGGCCTCAGTTAGAGGTTTGGTCGTCTGTTTTCTAAGCGTAGTGTGAGTTTTAGGCCTGAGGAATCAGTACTTCTAGTTGGAAATGATGCCATCGGTTTAATATGAAAGTCTGTAGGCCTGAATACACCCTCAGAAGCCAGTGCCTGCACAGCAGCTCCGGACCCATCCAAGGTAGAGACATCCGCAGGTTCCATAGTCGAAGAAGCATCTCACGGCATACTCTGAATGGGTCTCAGTAGAGGCCTGTGTATCTGTAGTAGCGGGTATCAGGGATTGTGAAAGCACTACACTGAGTACCAGCGGACTGGCGACTAGCTTAACGGAAGTGTCATCAGCAGTTTTGGACCTATGCAGTCTCTGTCTTTATCCTTACGTTTTTTCAGAAGATCGGTAGTCGGATGGCTTAACGAAGCCATTTCGGAGTACGGAGATCAAGAATGAAAGAATTTAGCTACAAAAATAGCCCGATGACGAATAGTTCGGGCGTTGAACAAGGCACAAAACCGACAGCGAGGGACGTCGTGGTTTGGACCTAAACAGGTGATGCAGTAAGAATGTAAATCTCTGAGGTATTTGCTTTCCATAGGCAAGACAACTGTTAATTTTTTCTGACATCTGTTAGAGCAAGAAAAAAGGATCCCCAATAGGGTACTTATCTTATTTTTGAAGACTTCGGGTCTGAAACTCGAAAACGAAAATTTCCGGAGTCGGTCGACTGGCATTTGCAAACTGCTTCTGCTTCGGGTACCGCGCGGCAAGAAAGACTGATGTAATGGCGTCGGCTGCATGTTTTATACCCTTGACGACCTGACGTCATGGAAGAAGCGACAGCATGCAATGCAGAAATCCGAAGACTCTGGTATTCAGGCCGGCTGAGGGCTACCTACAGGCAGACAACCCAAATGTGAAGACTGCAATGGTGAAACATGAAGAACATCTTGGTAGTTTTAGTCAGAACATAAGTAGATTGTTAAATACGAACATCGGAAGGTCGGAATACACCTTCAGAAGCCGGTGCCTGCACAGCAGCTCAGGACCCATCCAACGTAGAGACATCCACAGGTTCCATAGTTGAAGAAGCATCTCGCGGTAAACCAGACTCTAAATGGGTCTCAGCAGAGGCCTGCGAATCTATAGAAGCAGGCATCAGGGGCTGCGAAAGCTCCAGAGTACTGGTAGACTTGTGACTAACTTAACAGAAGCGTTGTCGGCAGTTTTGGACCTATGTGGTCTGTTTCTGTCTTTATCCTTATGTTTTTTTGGAAGATCGATGATTGGATGACTTATCGAAGCCATTTTGCAATACGAAGAACAAGAGCGAAAGAATTTAGTGACAAAGATAGCCTGACAACAAATAGTTCGGTTATTAAACAAGGCACAAAACCAACAGCGAGGAACGTCGTGGTCTGGGCCTAAACAGGTGATGCAGTAAGAATGAAAATCTCTGTGAGGTATTTGCTTTCCACAAGCAAGACAATTGTTAACTTTTTCTGACATCGGTTAGAGAAAGAAAAAAAGATCCCAAATAGGGTACTCTGCTTTAGAAGACTTCAGGTTTGAAACTTGAACAATGAAAATTTCAGGAAGCGGCTGACCAGCACTTGCGAACTACTACATCGGGCTCCCACACGGCAAGAAAAGCTAATATAATGGTGTCAGCTGCATGTTTTATACCTCCGATGAACTGACGTCATGAAAGAGGTGACAGCATCAGACACAGAAATCCCAAGACTCTGGTATTCAGGCCGACTGAGGGCTACCTGCAGGCAGATAACCCAAGTGTGATGACTACAACAGTAAAACACGAAGAACATCTGGAAAGAGTCCATGGTCACTATGGTCTTGGGCTGAGTGAGAATGAATGGGTAGCCTTGTAGAACCGGTTCTGACTGAATCCCACATGAGATCTCTCTTGCAAATTTGAGTTATATGTATCATGGTTGACATAGGCTGATAATGTACTGACCATTGCATGGCTAGTATCCACTGTTGAATCCTCATGTAAAAACCTGGCTAATGGCACTGGAGTTACCGCTGTTGCCTCAGATCTGACAGCCTGAAAAAGTAAATGGGCAGAAACTTTGGTACTGCAGATTATCTTCCTGATCTGTGTTCTTAAGGTCTCAACTCGTAAAGGAGGCAACAAAGCTAACACTGATTTTGTGCAGAACAGTGCTCTTAAAAACTCCAAAGTTTGAGTAGGTTCCAAATGAAATTTTTCGTAGTTTATGGTTATCCCCAAATAACAACATGTCTGGAGAACCCAATCTCTTACCTCCATTAGTGGATGCCTGGTTGGGGCAGTAATGAGCCCGTTGTCTAAACATGGAATCACCCAGAATCCTTGCAGCCTCAAGTAAGCTGCTATGCATTTGTTGAACACCATGGGGGCTGTGGGGAGACCAAAGCGCAGAACTCTGAACTGGTAATGACTGGCTCCCAACTGGAAGTGTAAGTGCCTTCTGGACCTCATGTTCAGGATCCGTACTGTCACATAAAGATGAAGGTCTAATGTGCATATCCAATCCATACTTTCCAAGAAATGGGAGAATGGACTGAATCGTGACCATCTGAAATGTGGTGCAGACGGATATAAAGTTACAGAAATCTAAGATTGGTTTCCAGTCCCCTGTTTTCGTTAGCACTAAAAAGAATTTTGAGCAAGTTCCAAATTCTATATGGTCTGGTGGTCTTGATGACTCCTTTCCTAGCAGCTTTTCTACTGGAAGTGCTGCCTGTTCCCTCAGAATGGGTGGAAGATTGGGGAACTTCCTGGAATTTGGAGGTGAAAGGGAAAAGGGTACTATACAGCCCCTGGAAATGATCCTCTGCACTCATGCATCTGTTATCTCCAGCCAGGCTCTCTGGTGCAGTGATAGATGACCCCTAATTGTCTCCAGAGGACAAGCGGGGCCTTCTCTCAGGAGCGCTGGACCCTTGGTTCTGCAGACCAACTTTGCTGCAGGGGAGGTATCTACCACTGGAGTTTCTCCCTCTACTCCTGGGGGAACCTCCGCCATATGTATCCTGGAAAGGATTCTTGGACTTCTTGAAGTACATTTTTCCAACACCTTGTTAATTCCTGGAGAAGGATCTTTGAGGCATGGAAATGTATGCCCGCAACAGAGAGGGTCTTTCCGTCCTTTTCACACCTTAAAGTGTTGTTAACTCTGGGGCAAAACAAAGTTCTGTCAAAAGGGGCACCGACAAAATAAGACTTGAAGGGTTCCGCAAATTCATATTAGTGCATCCAGGCGTGCCTCCTTATAGGTTCATAGGTAGGTACTAGGCTATCTGCCCAAAGGCATTTATAAGCCTAGCCAGAATGTGTTGGCTTTCGCTGCACCCTTAGATTAGTTCCCTGTGTCTCTGTCCAGCACAGCCACTGAAGTGATCCCCAGAGTAAACTTTGTTTCCCATCCATTCATCAAGGTTTCTTTTGAAGAGTGTTAGTGAGGAGCTCTGCCTAATGTAGATTGGAATCTTGTTCCAAAGCATGGGAAGTCTCTGGGACAGGAATCTACCCTCCAACATGTCCTATTTATTGTTGTGGTGAGGTTTAGATTCCCTAGAGCATGTGGCTAGAAGAGATAAGGTTTTCTTTAGGTGGAGCATGTCCATCAATTTTGGGTTGGACATGGCCTTGTATATCAGGCAGAGATCACCTCTGAGTAGGCAGTATGCAACTGAGTACAGCTGGAGTTTCTTCAGTCGAGCTGCATAGGGCATCTGTTTGAGGTCAGTGATCCTCTTGGTGAGGTACTTCTGTGGTCTTTCCAGCTGTTGCAGGTGTCTTGTAAGGTACATCCTAAATGGGGCGTTGTACTCTATGATGGAAATTATGAGTGCTGAGTAGAGGGGCACAATGACCTCTTTTGATCTGGATGTGAACCCTTTTGTGATTAGGTGGGCCACGTAAAAGGATTTTCTAACCACTTTGCCAATATGATTATCAAATGTGAGATTACTATCTACTTGGGTCCCCAGATCCTTTATTATGTCTTCCATATTTAGGGGACTACTACCTATGTGGCAGTTTGTGGGTACTTTGTTTTTTCCAAGGGGGGTGACTATGCACTTTTTGGCATTTAGCTTGAGGCCATGATTTTGACACCAGGTATCCGTCTCAGTGAGACCCTTTTGGAGGATGTCCGTCAGCTGGAGAGTCCATTATAGCCCTTGGTTTGCAGTCGTCTGCGAACTTGGTCAGCCATAGTCCTTCTGTGCTTGCCTGTACCTGTGAGAAGTATATGCTGAACAGGAGGGGTCCTAGGAATGAGCCCTGGGGAACACCACTTGTAAACAGTTTAGAATCAGACCTAGCTCCCGCAACTCACACCATGTGGGTTCTGTCCGTGAGCCAGTTGGCAACCCATCTTGTGATGTAGGGGTTTATGTTCAGGCTGGTGAGCTTGTCTATAATACCAGAATGGGGACTGGTGTCGAAGGCCTTTGCGAGGTCTAGGTAGGCTGTGTGTACCACCTTTCCATTGTCTATAGCCTTGGTTGTTGTGTCTTTCGGCTTTTCCTGGTTAGGGGTCACCACAGCGGAACTCCGGTCCACTAATGATTGGCAGTAGATTTTTACGTGCCAAGTTGCCGGCCCTGACGCACAACCTTCAACGAAGGTACGCCCATTCACGCATGTCTCCACACAGAAGACGCTCTAGCTGAGAATCGAACAGGACGTCTTACTGTGAGGCGACAATGCTAACACAGCACCACTACCACCGTCTATAGCCTTGGTAACGATCTCAAAGAAGTCCACCAGGTTTAGGAGGCATGATCTGCCCTTAAAGCTGAACTGGGTAGGGTCCAGTGTTTGGAGGTTCCCAATGCCTCTGTTAATGAGTTCCATGATGATGTGCTCCATAGCCTTGCAGACCAAGCTAGTCAGGCTTATAGGGACATAGTTCCCGGGGTCTGTTGTTGCTCCACCTTTGTGGAGTGGAATAACCGTTGCTGTGTGCCACTGTATGGGTACGTAGCCTGTAGACAGGCTGAGTTTGAACTGTGTGTTTAGGTGAAGGGAAAGTTAGTCTTTGAACTCATGTAGGACACAGCCTGGGAAACTGTCCGGTCCCACTGATGCTGTGTTTTCAGCTTTGGAGAGGGCTGTTTTCACCAGAGTGTCTGTGATTTCAGGGACTCTACATTCTTCTCATATGGTTATGGGCCCTTTTGGAGGTGAGAAGGGGGTGAAGTTTGCACTGAACCTGTCTGCCAGGATGTTGGCGATATCAGTCGGTTCAGTGTATTTTGTGCCATTCTGCACCAACTCCGAGCAGATCTGAGCATTGCCACTTAGATTCTTGACATAGCTAAAGAATGCCTTGTGGTTATCTTTGGTGTCCTTGGCAATTTTTATTTCGAAGCTCGCCTTGGATGATTTAATGAGGGATCATAGTTTCTTGCTGATACTGATCAGGGATGTCTTCCCTTATTGGGATTTTACTCTTTTCTTTACTAGTTTCCTCCTTCTATTGTATAGCTTGTTTATGGCAGGAGTCCACCAGACTGGTTTCCTTTTCTTGGAGGAGTGAGTCTTGGTTTTGCTTGGGATAGCATGATCCATGCATTCTTGTAGGTGCCCATAGAATGCATTAGTAAAGGATTTTGCAGCTTGGATAGCGTTATCCTTTAGCATGGGGGCTTTCAAACATTCCACCTCGATCTTAAGTAACGTGAAGTTTGCTTTTGAAAAGTTTTTCACAGTGGTTTCCTTGTCCGGGGTGGGGGCGGAAGGTGGATATCCAAAGTGATTTGTTTATGATCAGATCTAACCAGCGAGGGGTTGACCTCTGGTGTGGAACACCGGTCGCCCATGTTGGTGATGACCAGGTCCAATATGTTGTCACCTCTGGTAGGAGTGCTGACCAGTTGAACCAGGGCATTTGAGTTTATAAATTCTAGGAAATGTTGGGCAAGGGAGTTAGTACTTGAGTAGTTCTCCCAGTTAATGTTTGGGTAATTGAAATCACCCAATATTAGGGTGTTTGGTAGGACCTTTATGTTTCCCAGTGTTTCCAGAAGTGAGGAATGGGGGTCCTGGGACATGGTGGGTGATCTGTAGCAAGCTACAATTTGAATTGCAGTTTTGCCCGTTGTTAGTTGCACATGGATGATCTCTGAAGCATCATGCTGTGCCACAAATCTGGAGGTGTGGGTATCCTTGATGAATATGGATACGCCCCTGCCTTTTGTATTTCAGTTCTGGTTCTGTGGCCGAAATGTATGGTACGAGTTGCAGCCCGGTAGTGCTGGGGTGCTCTCTGGAGCCTTAAACCAGGTTTCTGTTACTGTACATATATCAATTTTCTCCATACTAAGGAGTGCCTCGAGTGCATGCATTGTGAGGTTTAGACTTCTGGCATTGAGAAGCATTACCCTCGGTTTTTTGTTACTTGTGCTATTTATGGCAGTGGGTTTGACTTTTGAACCTTACCTAAAAAAGGCACTATGGGGGTGGCAAGAGCATTGGCCAGTATTCGAAAGCTTAAGGGTGACCGGTGCAAACCGTCTCTAGTGAAGCAGCGTGGCTTGTCGAGCATGTCATCCCAGGCGGACAGACACTGGATCCCCTTTGAATGACACCAGAAACTTAGCCAATTGTTGAGAAAGAGAATTTTTTCCTTTATACCGTGGTATCATTCTTGGTGAGGGCAGGATGCAACTCGGTCATACCAACCTGGGCTACATGATCAGAGAGCTCATCCACGTCTTTTTTCATGTAGTCCAGGGAGGTACGGCTCAGGTCAGTCACACCAACATGGACAATGACAGTGTCATATATGTACTTGTTCTGGAGTGACCTGAGTGCTTGTGTTATGTGGCAGATCCTGGCACCCGACAGTCAGCTAACAGTAACCTCCTTATTCAGCCTAGTGAGTGGGACGTTATGGAAATGTCAGAACCCCTTGAGGTTCTTTTGGCCACATATCAAACTAACCAAGTGAAGGAAATGGAAAATGACTGCAGGGTAACCAACTGAGAAGTGAAAAGTACCTGTACCTCATCAGAAATGGCTCCTGAAAAAGACTATCATAGAGTTTCTTAATCAGATCTCTCTGTAATCTGGTGAAATGTGTCAAACAGTTCAGAGACCTCAAGGCGAAGGTTGTTGAAGCATAGACACGCTTCCCAAATCTGTCCATCATTCGAGACTCCTTGTTCGGTGGATGAACAGTGGAACTCTCTTTGGATAGTACTTTCTTAGTGGCCGCCACCAAGACCATGGCATCAACAGGCACACCTTTTGCCCAAAACTGTCTATCTTATGGTGCCATCAAAAATCTTCTGGCTTCCAGGGGATTGTCTCAGTGGTGCCCAGGACCTTCCAAACCCACTAAGACACCAAATTTAACAGGTCATTGGTGGGCTTAGTCATCCAGGAGGTAGACCAGTTGTGAATGCCACCAAGAATACAGACTCTTAGATGAAGGGTTGCTGGGCTTCCAGCCACCTCTCTGTTTCAGGATTTCAATGATGTCACCAAACTGGACATCTTCAGGAGGTGACCATGGGGACCCTTCACCTTCATCAAACTCAAACTTCTGTAACTGACTTCTTAGGGGAGTCTAAGTGCTTCTTCTTGCAAGTTTTCCTCTTGGGGACCTCAGGACCTCCTCAGTGGGATGCACTGGGGAGGCATCAGAAAAAGTATGAATACCCTGCTGGGAAGCCTGAGGTTTCAGTACCAGGTGTCCCCATGGAGAGGACAGATGATACTCCAACCGAAGAGGGACAAGCTTGCAGGATGAGGATCCAAGGGGAAGGGACAAGTCTTCGTTGTGGAAGCTAACAAGGCTGTCTCCACAACCTCAAAGGCAGGCCCCCTCCCTGCTATGAGAAGTACTCCAGAAAGGCTGAAGTCGGAAGTGAACTAACTCATGCCGAGCTCCTGAGGTGTAGAGATGGCTCCGAAAACTTCTGTATCAACTGAGACACCCTGGACCTAAAAAGTAGCCCTGGCTCCAAGAGCCCTCTGGATCCGAAGGAACTGACAGGCTCAGAGACAGCTTTGGATGCGAGAAGACAGAAATTCTCAGATCCATTGCAGACAAACCAGGCAACTCAGATCTGAAAACTACAAAACTGAGCAGGGAGTAGGAGGAGGAACTTGAAAGGTGGGTAGTGGACAATCAGATATCCTGACCCAGAGGTGAAGGAACGGATAGGATGGTTGACATGCTCAGCGCAGAGAATTTTCCTCACAAACCTCTCCATGTATACTTTTGTAAGGCTCCTGGAAGAGTGAGTTGATACAACAGATGGGGATTTTGGTTTCCCCAAAAGAAGAGAAGGGGCTCTAGAGGGAGGAAACAGAGTCCACCGATGAAGAGTATCTGGTACTGGGCAGAAAGGAAATGCCAGGTGGGGAATCAAGTGTCTTCTGTGTCAGATCCAAAATACTCTGGTCCTCAGTTTCTTTCGTCATTTTTGGTTTTGGATGCGATAGTGGGGTTACATCCAAGAGGTCTTCTTTTTCAATTTAGGATCAGATGTTGAGGTCGGATCAGAGGAACAGAGTTTTTTTCTTTTTGGGATGCAAGGAAGTTGTCTGATCCGATAAAGGTCTTTTCTTTGACTTGTACGAATGTTTTGATGAAGAAGCACTAGGTGAGGGGAAAGCTCCAGATAATGCCTCACTAAAATCAGAAGAAAGTAATCCCTTCAAAATAAGTTTATTTTTATGTTCAACCAGAACTCTCAGGTTGAAAGCATAACAGATGGCACAGTTTTCTTTCAAGTAGACAGACCCAAAAGTAAACACAATGTGTGTGCATTCAAAAAATGAATTTTTTGCCCACACATCACACATTTTTTAAACCCAGCTGGGGTTTTATCTTTGTCAACCATAGTTCAAAGCTACATCAACAGATATAGTACTAATACAAGAAAAAAAGCACTCTACCAAAAAAACTAAATAAACTTTTTTTTTTTTTTTTAATATTGAAGAGAAATAAAAAAAAAAAAAAAAAAAACAGGAGCGATGCCAACAATAGTATGCATGAACTACAGTAAATGTAGCTAATAGAGAGATGTACTAACTACTGTACAGAGAAGTACACCAGTACGATCAGGAAAGGGTAAGCAAGTACTAACGAGAGTGACAAATCAGCTAGGTTTAAGATAAATCAGATACTTGGACACTTAGAAGAAAATTTTTGCAGAAAAGGTATAATGAAATGAAAAAACGCAGCTGCTTGCAAGAGGCTGGCACCACATCTTTCGTTTTCAAGAGGCAAATGAGATCGAAGGTAATTAGGGTTGGCGCACTATGGGTAAGGGAGTACCTCCAGAGTTTTCTGGTTGCCATTATTAGCAGGGATCAAATCTGAGCCTATAGGTTGAGGATAGAATGAAAATTTACATCAGCTCATAATTTTTGGGAGTGTAATGAGTTGGTAGAATAAAAATTCCCTGCAGACTACTTTCTCAGAAATACAGAAATGGAATTGCCCAGACATAATAAGGCCTTGCAGAGTTTAATTTTGGTGGCTGCTAAAAAATCAATTACTAGAAAATGGAAATCAAAGTCTACATTCATGGTACTAGAAGAAGTGACTATAGTAACAAGAGATAAAACAGCAGCAAGTGGGATCTTTAGAAATGGGTAGGAGCAAATTACACAAGAAAAATATGGGAATTGTGAGAATAATACATGCAGAAAATGTTTTGGAGGGGGAATTAGGTTTCACAGAAGGCAAAAATTGAATAAGCTTTGCAATGTATGAATGACAATGGCCAGATAGGTAAGTGTTGTACAATGTTTGCAACTAAAAATATGTCAACATGGTTCATTTTCATTAACACAAATGTCAAATTCAAAAAAGGCCAGCACTCCAATGAAAGGTTAGTAAGCCTTTCCAGACAATAAGTAGAACAACCAGACCGGTTTCGGACATGAGCCTTTCTCAATGAGTTCTAACAAAGTACCAGATAACTAAACACACATGTTCATGACATTTGTTTCATGGACTGTATTATTGTGAGTAAAAAGAAGTTATGTCTTACCATAACGTTCCATCTGTGTTGTTGATCTTCGTTCATTCATTACTGATGGGTTATCGGTTCCATCCTCGGAACAGAGCCGGCCAGATATCAAGCTCACGTCAGCCAAAACTCTCGAGCCAAGGTCCTACACAGAATGCTCTGCTCCCTGTTACCGCAGATTGAGTTTGCAAGTTGATAGATAAAAGTAGAGGCTACCTCTGGTCATAACAGACCTACAATAAAGGAGTATATGAGATCAACCAGGAAGCTCCAGATGGGGGACGGAGGGTGGGAAGTAATGAAAGAACGAAGATCAACAACACAGATGGAATGTTATGGTAAGATATAACTTCTTTATCTGATGTTGTTAATCTTTGTTCATTCCTTACTGATGGGACAGTATCCCTGGGTGGCCCTCACGGAAGGACATTCCTGAGCACCATGGAACCAAAAGAAGCTCTACCTCTGGAGGAGAAGTCCAATTTGAAATGAATAAAGGTATGAGGTTTGGCCCAAGTCGCAGCTGAGCAAATATCATTGAGGGAAGCCTTAGCATGGAAAGCTGCTGAAGTTGCCATAGATCTTGTTGAACATGCTTTCACTCTGTGAGGCAAAGTGACATTGTTTTTGTTGTAGATAAAGGTAATACAATTTCTCAACCATGAAGCCAACGTAACTTTTGAGACAGGATGACCTCGTCTAATTCCAGAAAAGGCCAGAAACAGTTTGTCTGATTTATGGGTAGATTTTGTTCTGTCCAGATAAAAATGTAATTGTCTATGAACATCCAAGGAGTGCAGGCAATACTCTCCCTTGTTAAAGTGGTTAGGAAAGAACGCTGGAAGGTCAATAGATTGGTTGACAGACCGCTCTGACACCACTTTTAGTAAAAAGGAAGAATTAGTTCTCAGTGATACCTTATCCTTATGGGAGATGAGATAGGGAGGTTTAATGCATAAGGCTTGAAGTTCTGACAAGCATCTGGCCGATGTGACAGCAATCAGAAACAAAGTTTTCCAAGAGAAATATTTCACATCACATTTAGAGGCAGGTTCAAAGGGGGGTTGTTTGAGCTTGCAGAACCAATGCCAAATCCCAAGGTTGTACCGGTTCTCTAAAGGTAGGTTTTAGGTGGATAACCCCCTTCAAGAAGTTTTACAGAGTCTATGTGACATAAGTGAAGAACCTGAAAACCAATGTGGAAATCTGAGATGGTAACTAAATGCACACGAATACTAGAGGCAGACACCCCAGAGTGGAAAAGATGTGATAAGTAATCCAAAACCACCGAAACTGGGGCTGACAAGGGGTCTAATTGTTTATTTGCTGCTCATAGAGAGAACCTTTTCCATTTATTAAGATAGATTAGTCTGGTGGACGATTTATGAGAAGCTAGAAGAACATTGTGCACAGGGGACGAGAGGTATTCCTGCCTGGCATTCACTGGAAGTGGAGAAACCAAGCTGTCAGTTTCAGGGTTGTTAGATTGGGGTGAGTCGGACTCTGCTGATGGGAGATCAACGTTAGGGATGGATTAAGGATCCACGGTTGATCTAGCAGATGAGGCGAGTGGAAGGGGAACCAGACTTGTCAAGGCCAATATGGAGCAATGAGGATCACTTTGCACTTCAACTGTCATGCTTTCTTCAGAAATTGGGAGATGAGGGGAAGAGGAGGGTAAGCATAAAGTAGACCCGAGGACCAAGCGTGGACTAGAGCATCTCTCGGTGACTGTCCCCAAGGAGGGATCAGAGCAAAATAGTTGCTGCACTTGTAGTTGGTTGGGGAGGCAAATAGGTCGTAGCAAGGCTGGCCCTAGCGGTTGAAGATTCTTGCTGCTATCATAGGATTGAGGGACCACTCGATGTTGCAGAATGCACCTGCACAATTTGTCCGTTGTCACGTTGGAGCTCCCGGGAATGTGTGTTGCAATTAGAAAATGGTTGAAACTATCGCCCATTGCCATATTCCCAAGGCCTCTCGGCATAATGGGTAAGATCTGGTGCCCCTTGTTTGTTGATGTACCAGACACTGACATGTTGTTGGACTGGATCGCAATAGTCCCCAACAGAAGGATTGGATGAAATGCTTGCAACGCTAGTAGGGCCGCCCTCAGTTCCAGGACTGATGTGCAAAAGGGCCTCCGTCTCCGACCAGGTGCCTTGGACCGAGTTTCCCTGACACAGCCCCCCCACCCCATCAGGGAGGCGTCTGTGGTCACCGTGGATATCGGTTGATGGGGCTGCAGGGACAAGACCATTGTTGGGGATTTTGAGACATCCACCAGAGTAAATCTTGCTTGCATCTCTGAGTTACACTTATCTGAAAAGACAAAAGATGTTGTAGAGGGTACCACTAAGTGAGACGTAACCACTGAAGGAGCCTCGTGTGGAATCTGGCTAGAGGAACAATGGTGATCGAGGCTGCCACTGACCCCAAGAGTTAGAGTATAGATCAAGTGGGAGATTTGTAGTGACAGAGTAGCAGATGAACTTGCTGCCTTATTCTTTGAAGTCTGTGGTCCGGAAGAGTAGATGTGCAATTTCTCGTGTCCAACAGTACCCCAATGAATTCCAATGACTGAGCTGGGGTCATGCTGGACTCCTCCCAGTTTATAGTAATTCCCAGTCATTGTGTTGTGAGGATAGTGTAGTGCAAGGCAGCTTCTAGAAGATGCTTGGTGGGGGAGGTGAGGAGCCAGTCATCTAAATATGGAAATGCCTGGAATACTTGAAGTCACACAAGTGAACGATAACCACTGCTACGCATTTGGTGAAGACTCTGGGGGGCTGTAGAGAGACCGAAGGGCAGAGCTCAAAATTGGTAGTGACTGGCTCCTATGCAGAAGCGGAGGTATCTTCTTGAGCATTTGTCCATTTTTATGTGGTAATACGCATCTTGAAGATCTACAGAACACATCCAATCGTCTTCTTCCAGGAGAAGGACAGACTGAACCGTGACCATCTGGAATTTCTCTGTTTTTACAAATTTGTTCAGTGTGCCGAGATCCAGAATTGATCTCCAGTCCCCTGTCTTTTTTGCCACTAAAAATAACCTTGAGTAAAAAACAGATTCTGTCTGGTCTGGGGGGACCGTCTGGATGACTTTTGTTTTTTTTTGTAGCAGCTTTTGAAATTCATGGGCTGCTACTTCCCTTTGACTGGGGTGGAACGTCTGGTAATACTCTGGATGAGGTTGGACAAAGATGGAAAGGGATGCAATAGCCTCTGGATATTATCCACTGTACCCAAGAGTCGGTGGTTATATTTTGCCAGGCAGTGGGGTACAAGGAGAAACGACCCCCGACCGCTTCCAGAGGTGAGCAGTTGAGCAATGCTTCAGGAGCATTGATAGGGTTGGCCAGTAAATGAAGCTCTGGAACCCCAGTTTCACGGACCTCCTCTGCCATAAAAGGGGAGTAATTCCATTGGAGATTCCCCCTCTGCCTCTAGGGGAGAGCTCAGCATGTGCACCACTGAAAGAGCCCTGCGATTTTCTGTGCCACATTTTCCCACTCCTCTGATTTCTATAGCAGAATCGTTGAGTGGAGTGTCTGACACCAATGGCAGATAGGGTCTTGCCATCTTGTTTGTACCTTGCCAGTGTATCTTTCACTTTAGGGCCAAACAAAGAAGTGGCCTTGATGTGGGATTTCAGGAAGGAAGACTTAAACGAGTCCGCAAAGTCACATCCAGGCATGTCATCTTGTGACTATACCTGCGCCTGCTACTCTAGCCGCTCCTTCTGTTGCATGTGAAATAAGATACATGAAAGAGTCGGAAATGGACTCTAGGGTGGCTGAGAAGCCACGTTGTCATGGACTTCATCAGAAACAGCTCCCGCCAAGGTTTTAGAGAGCTGGTTGATAAGATTCTTGTGAAGTAAAGTGAGTATTACCAGACATTCCACCCCAGTCAAAGGGAAGTAGCAGCCCATGAAGTTCAAAGACCTCACGGCAAAGGTTGATGAAGCAAACACATGCTTCAATAGTCTGTCTATAGCCTGTGACTCCTGGTTGGGCAGATAGACAGTTTGGCTCTCTTCTGCCAAATCCTTCTTAGTTGCAGCCACCACCATAGCATCTACTGGAAGACCTTGTGACCAATGTGGGTGCTCAGCTGGGGGCAATATTTTATCTGGTCTCCTTGGTATCACTTCCAGAGTGTCATAAGCCTCCCATGCGTGCTGAACAAGCTCATCGACTGGAGGGGTGACCCAGGAGGTAGGAGGGGTTGGGCACAAAAAGCCTGAAGGAATACGGATTCCTCAGAGGAAGGATTAGAGGACTTCCAGTCAACCCTCTGTCTAAGGATCTCGAGGATGTCACCAAAGGGACACCTTATCAGAGGGTGACCGTGGGGACCCTTCCTCATCATCAAAATCGGTATCTTCAGTCAACGACTCCTCAGTGGAGTCCATGTGCTTCCTCTTGCACAACGTTTTGTGGGGGTACTTACTCAGTGGGAGGTTCTGGACAAGACTGCAAAGAGGGGGTCTCCTGAAGAGGAGAAACCTGAGGCCCTTGTGCCCGGTGTCCGGTGGTTGTGGCTTGTGATAGTTGTAGCACAGGGGGGGGGGGAAGCACTCCGACATATGGGATTTGCCAGTGGAGGCAAGTGCCCAAGGAGGGATGGGAGCCCGGAACAGAGTGCAACAACCTTGGAACCAGGGTCACACCCTGACCCGACGAGCCCACCCCCAGACCAGGAGTTTCAAGAGGACTGTGAACCATGGGAGGGAGAGGATACTTGGAGGGTGCCATAGAAAAAAATCGGCGTGGAACCAGGAATGCCCTCCCCCATGGCACAGCCACTGGCCTGAGAAGAGCCCAATGCACCAAAGGCCACATGGACGACTCCGGTTCCAAAGTAAGATCCACTATTGGAGATGGAGGAATGGAAGCTGCTGTCGGAGTAATAAGACTTCGACACGTGGGTAGAAGTCGAAGGAGGAGTGATGTTGAAAGTTTGAGGAGACATACATTCACCTGAAGGAGGGAACATGGACTTCGACGGGTGAGAAAGACCTCTGGCCACAAGCAACTGGTCAACAAGCCACAACACATCTTGCTCAGAGAGGCTCCTGCTTGACCTCATAGAGAGCTGATGGCGATTCTGGCCTTTCTAAAAAAGGACTACATTGACTACCAGCAAATGGATCCAATGAAGGAGAATACTTGGTCCTTTCTAATTCGAGAGGTGCAGATCCTGGAACAGAGGACGTCTACACTGAAAAAAAAATGTTGTGGAAGTAGTCTGCGCCGATGACATCAGGGTTACAGAAGCTGAAGGTGTCTGCACCATAAAGGCAAAAGTCTGCCCTGATGGATACAGTGCAGTCGAGGAAAGTGTTTGCACCAGTAATAAGGACGGTGCCGAGAAAGACTGCACCGAAGAACATGTCGGTGCCGAAAATGTTTGCACTGTGGAGGACAGTAACGTCACAGTCTGTGCCGAAGGGGACTGTACCTGCATGGACAGTGCCGGTAAGGGCTGTGACGGAACTGTCGGAGCTGTAGTTGTCTGCACCGGGAACTCTGGTGCCGATGTCGATATGAAAGACATGGTTTGAGCCTGAATCATTTGGGGCATTGCCGAGCCTGGAGCCAACAAGGTCACAGGTGGCAGCACTGAAGTAGTAATCAATTTCACCTTCTTATGATAGGGAGAAGGGAGCAACCTCAATGAGGAAGATGAAGTACGCCTCTTACGGGGTTTACCAGGAGGGGTTGAGCCTTCTGATCCAGAAATAGCCTCGGAAAAAGGAGATTTAAGAAGACCTTTCAATATTAATTTATTCTTCCTCTCGTTAAGAGTCCTGGTTGAAAAATTTCTACAAATCCCACACAGGGGATCCACAGTAAGGTGGGAGACATTCAAACAGTAGACACAAGTCATGTCCATCGGAAAGCAGTAACTTACAGCCGCAATCCTTACACTGCTTAAAACCAACACTACTTTTCTTAGCTGACATAATGATATGGAGAAGAAGAACAGTACCAAAAAGAAGAGGAAAGGCTACCCAAAAGGGTAAGAAGAGAAAAGGAAGGATTACCAATGATGGTAATGAAGAATAATCTCAGAGGTAAGAAAAGGGTAATAAAAGGAAAAAGACTAAAGGGAGAGAGTCTAAAGTAGATACTGTAGGAAAATATTAGAGGAAACTATCTGAAAAACTTTAAAGTAAGAACAATGTATAAAACTTTCAAAAAATTAAACAGCTGAGAAAGTGGCTTGACACGGCTGTACAGCAACGTGGCAAACGAGATCTGAGTTAACAGGGAGCAGAGCATTCTGAGTAGGACCTTGGCTCGAAAGTTTTTGGCTGATGCGAGCTTGATATCTGGCCGGCTCGGTTCAGAGGACGGAACTGATAACCCATCAGTAAGGAATGAACTAAGCTTAACATCAGATTATTCGTTTTTTTCGATTTACTGTTAGACAAAATTTTTGCATTCTTTTTTTGCCATTTATACAGGGCCTAATGGCGGTCATGTACATTTGTTTTGTAAAATATTTCATTGGGAATAATTTGGGGTATATGATGGTTGCATGTATATCTATGTAGTTTAATTAAGCAAACATAATTGTTATAATGTAGTATTAGTAATATCGGGTTTTATGATATGTTTTAAGTATTTAAATATTTTTTCACACTTTTACCATTCTATTTAATTTAGTGGTTTCTATGTTTAACATTTAATTGGAAATGGTTTGGTAAATGCATTGGCAATATTTAAATTCAACAAGTACAATTGTAGATATTACACAATTATATTGTCTTAATACAGTATTAGTGATTTTTTTGACTATATAAGCCTATGGTGTATAGGTTTTGCATATTTTGTGGGCTTAGTTTAAGATCTTATAGCTACAAATTTATAGGGGTGATACACTATACTGGAATTATGCAGTTAACTTTACAAACATTACTGGTTTAAGCAAATATTTTTTTCCAAATCTTTCACAACCAAAACTTATATGATCTGTCATTGTATAGTTACATTTCTGGATATTATTTTGTTTTTTTATTTTTTATTTGTAGGATTTCCTATGGTGCTTTGATTATACACATTTGTTTTATAAGTGTGTATAGTTAGGTCTTTCTAATTACTTTCAAATTTTTCGAGGGATCGTTAGCTAATATTTGTTTAGATTGACCTTTACATTATTATTTTTAAAATGGATCTAATGACCATCTTACAAGGACGAACGACTGACAAAAATGACATCCAAGTGTTTGGAATGGACTCTGACTCAGGATCTATGCGAATACATGAGTCCAACCCAGACCTCAAATGCTCTCAAATATTTGGTAAACTTTTGAAATCTATGAAAAATTTAAGATCCAGTATCTGGCATTCAAAACTTTTTAAGTCTTACAAATTAAAAGGCATCACACCTAGGGGATGCGTATTCACATTAACCATTGGTGGGCCAGGATGATGACATTCTGTTAACTGCATGGTCTTTTACATTTTTTTTTATGAACGCAGGATAGCTAGCTGTATATCAGAGGTCACTGGGGTCTGTGAACAAGCTAAACAATTTGATGGTCAATCTGTATATAAATCCTGCTTTCAAAAACTAACTACTGATTTACTTGAATTTGAAAGAGAACTTAAAGATAGAAAGATTTTCAAATGTAATAGAGATATCAGAGATTATAATCAAGGAAAACAGTTAGATCAATATAAAAGTGTAACATTTTCTAAGCAGGAACCCAAGAATACAAGCCAAAAGAGAAAAAGGAAGAAATCTATCTTGAAAATTTTTTTTTCCTGATACCTCTGGGGAAGATTCTTCCTCATTTACGGATACCAAAAAAGAACACAAACAGGAGCCACCAGCCCACAAAAGACACAATTCATATAATTCTTCAGGTCAAAACATAACTTTTCTAACTCTTTAGGGTTAGAAGAAGGGGTAAGCAGGAAGCACAGGTCAGGATGTTACGAAAGAAACACAGCTTCATCTTCTAGTGTCTCAATAGTGAATACATACAATGCACATAACATTTCTGCTGTAACCCTATCTGAAGAAAAATGGGTACTGAATAAAGGTCTAACCTTTATTCCTGGTTTTGCGGTGTCTGAAGACACTTTTGTGGATGATGTGGTTTCTTTTTGCAGGTTAAATCTTAGACTGCATTTTGACAATATAAAACAAACATCTTATTCCCAGCAAACATTTAAATTTCAAAGTTCTACTTTTGTCCCTCTTATGAATAAAGTATGTTGACAGTTTTCAAAAATGTGTCCTCAGAGATTTACATTTTGGTTTGGAATCACGTAGACAGTCTTTTTCTAACAACTTGACTGCATCAGAAATTCAAGCTTTAGATAATCTTAGAAAGAACAAAATTACAGTCATTATCTCTGCTGATAAAGGTGGGATGGTAGTGGTCAAGAATTGGTCTATGTGTTTGGTTGAGGCTGAATGACAACTGATGGATGGTAGGTTCTATATGAAAATGGCCATTGATCCCAATCAATGAGTTTTTACAACTGACTAATAATGTCTTCACTGACAGCCAAAGAACCTTGTATCATTTGACGGTCCATGACTCCTTACCACAAAATCTATATTTGCTTCCCAAAATCCACAAGAATCCCACACAACTGCCAGGTAGACCCATTGTTTCTGACAATGGCTCTCGAACAGAACCATTACCGTCTTTTCTTACACTTTATCTCAAGCCACAGTTTGAAGGGGTTAGGGCTCGAATCCAGGACACTATGGAATTTCTTAATATTATTTCAGAGATGCAGTTAGAACCAGGGTGGATCATGTGCACTTTAGATGTCACATCTTTGTACAAGAGTATTTCACATTGGGTTGGTATGACTGCTTAGTAATATTGGTTGGAAAAATTCCTTTGTATAGCCCTGTTTTCAATACCTTTTTCCTTTGTTTAACTGAACATATTCTCACTAAGAACATTTTTTATTTCAATAGCAGTTGTTTTTTTTTTACAACTTAAGGGTACAGCTATGGGTGAATCATTTGCACTCATGTTTGCTGACCTTTTTATGGGTTATCTGGAGCAAAAAAATAATTCATGATATTAATCATAATTTCTTTTTGGATGAAACAGATATTTGGCATAAATATTTGGATGACTGCTAGATGGTTTGCAAGTCTGATGAAGAATATTTACAAGAATGTATCCAATATTAGAATGAAAATAAGTAGGGCATCCAATTTACTATACTGAATGTATTTCATTTCTGGATGTCCTGGTGAGTCGACAGCAGGATGGTAGGTTGGACAATTTTGTTTATCGCAAGCAATCACAATCTAATACTTTACTTCATGCCTCCAGCTGTCTTCTAAAACATATCATCCGTAATATTCCGAAATCACAATTTATGAAAGTTCGCAGAATTTGTTCCACTAATGAGGGGTTGCTATCACAAAAGAAAGCTTTAATAAACAGATTTGGGGAATGAGGATATACTAAATCACATAATGTTCAAATAAGCAGTGAAGTCCAAAATATTGACAGATCACATATGTTGAAATATCAGTCTAAAAAGATGAGAAATAATATCATTCGATTGATTACTAGTTATGGTCGAAACACTTTTAGGTTTATGGATCTTATTCAAAAACATTGGGATATTCTAACGGCTGATGATCAGCTTAGTAACCTATTAGGTCCTAGGTGTCAGCTTTCCTTCAGAAGTAAAACATTGTGTATTTTTTAATCATAAGCATAAAACACCATCTACAAACACTATACATTACATTGGAAAGTGGCATACTGCTGGGATGCTTTCCATGTGGTCATTGCACGTTTTACAGGTACATATGTAAAACTAAAGAATTTACTAGTAAAAACACTTCTCAGATATTCAATAGTAATACATTTGCTAACTGTAGTATAGATTGGATGATTTATTTAGTTAGGTGAATATGTTCAGCATTCTATATAGGTCAGACATCAAGCCCTATTAGATTAAGCATTTCTGAACATTTTAAGAATGTGAGGAATACATGTCAAATTAATGCTTTCTATAAACACAATATTAAACACCTTACTGCACAGTTTAGATTTACAGTCATTGATAAAGTCCTTTGTAATAGGAATTTAAAAGCTGGTTGGCACAATATTTTAAATAAAAAAGAAAAAACTTGATTGTTAAATTAAGGGGTCTTTTTTCCCCATGGACTGATTGAAATTTTT